>NW_017307502.1:109304-129266 GCF_000935625.1 Nanorana parkeri
AAAAAAAGATGTACAGGCCTATTTTGGCAGTTTAATAAACCTTTACAAGATATAGTTGATGTTTCTTTTAGATGCAGCTTTGCAGTTCTGTGTCTTTGACATGGATTGCTCAGATTTAGCATTTTTACTATGCTTTCTATAATATTTTCTTGTAACCAAAGGATATAAGGGCCCGCATCTGTGCAGGGACAATGAACTCACCTGGCCCATTACTCAGCATATAGCAGGCTATTTCTTCCTGTATGCTGACAGTGCAGAGCCATTTCAACACTGAAGAAACAAAGAGGGGAGGGGGATCCCTGCGGGGTGGGGGGTTCATCTAGCGGGGGGGATCCATGCAGGGAGTGGTGACTGACAGTCACTGCTCTCTGCAGGGAGAAGATTGGGGACCGAGCAATCAGTGGTATGTGATTGCTCAGTTCTTGATCTCCAGAGCCGACGTGCGACAGCTTCATTGTCACACGTCGGCTCTAGCTATTGGGATGAGTGTATTTCGCTCTCCCCATAATTCTAAATAAAAACACCACACATCCCTTTACACAAAGAGAAGTAAACAAGTGCATCTTGGGAGTTCAGGTTCCATTTTAGAAAGAGGAAGGAAGAATCCACTGCTATTCAAAGCAAATGTCTGAAGGAAAGAGCCCAATTCCCTCTTAGGCAGCATGGATGCCTCTTAGGCGGTATGGATGAACTTGTTTCTTTCTGTTTTGTTGAGCTGACATTATATTTACATGTTTCATATATTGATTGAATGTTTCTATGTTCTTCTATCACCAGCTTCACGCCACTCTGTTTTGTTAATAAAGCATCAAAATTTCACTCAGACTGGTTTATTGCAGAATAGGAGGTTTAAGCTATGTCGAGCTATACACAGGTCACAGGGCAACATATAGCAGGCACAGAACGGGGGCTACCTCCGCACTGCAAGGGTTAAGTGCTCATTTTGTCTAGGAAGCTAAAATAACAATGATATAATCACCCAAACCGTGATCACAGCTGGCTCCTAGACCAATCCCTTGAGCCTCGCTCCCCCTCCGCTCCAGTGGTCTACGGTCCTATCTGTGAGGAACATTCCATTGCTGGAGCTTCTTTCAATGGCTTTGGGTCATGGGCGGGCATCACTGATGATATATATATCCTTGTCCTTTGGGTTTATGTAGAATGAAAGCCCACCTAATCATTGTGTTCAAAGCTAAACTCGAGCCTTGCCTTCTTGTACAGTTATACCGGCTCCTCTCCTGGACTGGCATTGCTTACTCTGATTTCAGTGCACACCGTGAGCCTCTCACATTAGATTAATTATTGAAAACAAATCTGAGAATTTAATACTAATTTAAGTAGTATGCTAATTAATGTGTAAATGTTACACTTTCAGGTATGTATTACCTCTCAGAGATCACAATACTCCATCTGACAATACCTTTATCTACTTTTCATTTCAGAAAATGAAGCCCTCTTTGTTCAGGCAGCATCCTGAGTCACAATCTCTTTCCTGGACTGAGCTGTTGGCTCTGGGATAACACATGCATTCAAGTTCTTGGCTGTGTTTACAAATGTCCGACACAGATCGGTCCCCTTCTGCAGCTTCTAACCTTGTGACTTGATACAAAATTACAGTGTTGTACACTGGATGGTATATGTGTTTAAGGTTTGCTTCTTAGTTGCCACTGAAATCTGACTTTGCAGTACTGTTGTTTATGGAAAATTGTGCAACTCTTTATCATGCTCTCCTCTTGGCCAATTAAGCTTGGTAGAACAATTAACAACCTTAGCACAGTGCAATAAATTAAGATAAGAGTAGCTCTTGTTCAGCTCCTTACTGCTGTTCACATTATACAAGATAATGCTGGCTGCCCTTCTTCTGAAATGTGCAGGTAAAAGGTTATTTAAGTGCTTTATAAGAATGAATACCTCATTAGCTGACCTAGTAATGGCAATCATTTCATCTATAAAAGTGTTATCACCTTAGCTAATTCTCTGACAAGCGTTGCCCTCTAACAGGCAAAAGGTTCAGTACCACTGTATGTTAAAGGACGACTTTACCTTTAGTGAAGTTGTTCTATTACAAATCCCCCCACCGTCCTCAGTGCAGCCCACCTGGGATAATACCCTCTCCCCTGTCCAGTGATCTGACTGATAAGGTCTGGCTGGCTCCCCTGCATTTGCACCATGTCCCCAATCTATCCTATGGGTAAGCTGTACTCACAGTTGCCTCCAGGAGTCCTCGTAGTACGGTTTTGACCCATGAGTATGCGTCAGCACCGTGCATGCGCAGTATGACGATGAGCCATTCCGGACCTTGTTGGACAGGGTGACAACATTGTTCTTTCTGCAGTAAATCACAGTAACATTGTCGCCCTGTGGACAGGGTAGTGTCAGATGGACATGTATTTTAACATGGACTTTAAAGTGACACTAAACTCAGGAGTTAAATCTTAAAAATACCTTCAAGTACCTTAACTATTAACAAAAATGTATCTTATTTGTGTATCACTCAGCTGGAGAATCTCAAATCATCTCTGAATTTGTTGTGTAGGTAGATTTTTATTAAAGGATTGTATTGTTTTAACAGTTGTGGAGCATGTGTATTTTTGTTTCTGATGATCCGCATCTGGGAGGGGATCTCTGCATTGAGCCCTGGAAGGACGAGCTGAATGATAAGGTTTGGAAGAGAGTATCCCTTCCAGATTTGTGTGCCGTCAAAAAAATTGTTTCGTTCCGTTATTTCGTATTTCGTAATTCGTGTCCGAAACTCAATTCGGATTCGTACGAAAATACGAATTTTTGTTAGTTTCGGCACATTTTCGTAACTGTACGAACATTCATTATGATGAAGTTAAAAAGCAAAAATACCTTTGTTAATATTGGAGTCGATGTGGTAGTTGTTTTTTTATCCGAAATACGAATTCCGTTAACGGATTCCGGATCCGAATTTCGTATTTCGGATAAAAAAAAACTACCATCAACTCCAATATAAATGTACTTTGCTTTTTAACTTCAATATAACGAATGTTCGTAACGGAACGAAAATACGTCAACGGAATTTCGTATTTCCTGCCTGTATTGTAATGCAACTGTCAGCAGCAAAAGAGAAAACCTCTGATTGGTCAAACAAACGAAATACGAATTCCGTTAACGGATTCCGTATCCGAATTTCGTATTTCGGATGAAAAAAAAAAACTACCATCAACTCCAATATATTAACAACAAATGTACTTTGCTTTTTAACTTCAATATAACGAATGTTCGTAACGGAACGAAAATACGTCAACGGAATTTTGTATTTCCTGCCTGTATTGTAATGCAACTATCAGCAGCAGAGAGAAAACCTCTGATTGGTCAACCAAACTAAATATGAATTCCAATAACGGATTCCGTATCCGAATTTCGTATTTCGGATAAAAAAAAACTACCATCAACTCCAATATATTAACAAATGTACTTTGCTTTTTAACTTCAATATAACGAATGTTCGTAACGGAACGAAAATACGTCAACGGAATTTTGTATTTCCTGCCTGTATTGTAATGCAACTATCAGCAGCAGAGAGAAAACCTCTGATTGGTCAACCAAACTAAATATGAATTCCAATAACGGATTCCGTATCCGAATTTCGTATTTCGGATATAATTCGGAAACTGCAATTCGGATTTCGGATGCTTCCGAATTTACGAATTTCAGGAAAATTCGTACGAATTTCGATTCGTAACGAAACAAATCGCACATGTCTAATCCCTTCTGGTGGTCTCTAAGCTATATTTCACCTGCATGAAGGTCTATACTTAAAGCAGACCTTTACCCATATCTTTAAAATAACAACAAACACTGGGGGCGTGGCCGCGATGTGAGTCTGAGCACACGTGTCTGGTGAAGCTCCGTTGCCTCCGCTCGCTATCTCCTGATACTCGATCTGGCCATACTCGGTCCTCTATCCTGTGCAAGACTCACCCGGGAGAAGATCTATGTCCGCCAAGTCCCACAGACGTGCCGCTTCACAGAATAAATGCACCCGGAAAACGAAGGGCTCAGCTGCAGGGAAGACCGGCGCCATCTTGGATTCCCCTGTGCTTGTCCCTGGGCCTCTCCTGCTGCTTCTGGACATGGAGGGAGACTGCGTGGAGGGGGTGAGTGAGGAGCCATCACAGATCCTGCTTCTGGGGGAAAGGAGTCACAACCACCGGGGGGAGCGGGGACCTATGCAATCCTGGCGGCAATCGAGGGGTGCCAGGTTACCCTCACAGCTAAGATCAATCACCTGGCTGCGGAATGCACCCTGATCCGCCATGACCTGGATAAAATCCGCACGCGCCTCACTACTGCTGAGACGAGGGTGTCACATGTGGAGGACGCAGTACAGGGGCATACCGCCACGCTTACTGATCTGCAACATACAGTGTGGGTGCTGGCTGCAAAGATGAGATGATGCTGAAAACCGCATGCGGCGGAATAATGTGCGCATTGTTGGTGTCCCAGAGGGTGAAGAGGGTGCAGATGCGGTTCAATTTGCTGAAACCCTGTTCAAAAGAGTCCTGGCAACGGACATATTGCCCCCCACTTTAGTGGTGGAATGGGCGCACCAGGTGCCCACGGGCAGGGCTCCCCGGGGGCCCCCCGCGTCCCTTCTTGGCCCGTCTCCTGAATTACAGAGACAGAGACAGGGTCCTAGCAGCGGCTCGCAAGTCCCCTGACCTGTGCTGTGGTAACGCGCAGCTCCGGTTCTTCCCGGATTTCTCCGCAGAGATCGAGAAACTAAGGAGTTCGTTTGTGGAAGTGAGACGCAGACTCCGGGAGAAGGGAATACCGTATGGCATGTTCTATCCGAGTAGACTCCGCGTCCAGCATTCAGGCAAAGTGCACTTTTTTGGCACCCCGACTCAGCCAGTGGATTGGCTGGATGCACTGCGATAGAGGAGATCCATCCTGCCTGGTTCGGTTACCTGGTCCACCCGGCTCACTTACCTTTGTGACTGATAGGTGAGCCCGACTTACCTCACTACCTAGCGGGAGTCCGCTATGGGGAGACCGGGGAGTGGGGCTGCTGTGCTCAGGCCTCCAATTACTAATCCTCTCAAGGCTCGGATGCTGCCCCACATCTTATGCGGATGGCCTAGCTTCCATAAGGAGGCAACGATTTTTTCACCACACCTGGAACTGGCTGTTTTTGAGTTTACCCCATCACCTTTTTTTTTCTTTTACGTTTGGGAGTTTTTTATCCCTACACTGGGACACTTCTAACTGGGGGTGCTCTGACAATTGGTCGGGGGTTTGGGTATAAGCTTCTAGTGTGCTAAATAGTAATTGTTGTTGTTTTACTAGCAAGCAAGGGAGTTCTTCATGTTGGTTATGGGGTTGTTTGACAGAGGGAGGGTGTGCCATTTTCGTGCTCTGGGCGGCGGGAGGGTGTTCTCATTAACATGTATACTAGACCTGAAGTGTCCACTAGGCTATCCTGAGCCACACATGTACTGTATATTTGGTATTCCCATGGGGGATCGTATTGATATTCTGTCATGGAATGTGAGGGGTCTCAATGACAAATTCAAGCATTCTATGATTCTAAATTATCTAAAACAACGACGCCTGCACATTATTCTCCTACAGGAAACCCACCTAACGGGTAGCAAGATTTTGTCATTGAGACGGCCGTGGCTCCACAAGGCGTACCATGCCACCTATTCAGTGTATGCAAGGGGAGTGTCGATTCTGGTTAGCAGGTCCCTTCCTTGTTCTGTTACTCATACCATCATAGACCCTGGGGGCAGGTTTCTCATTTTAATACTAAATGTGAATGCAATGCAGGTTGCTGTTGTTAATGTATATGTTCCATCCCCCTTCCAGGTGCAGATCCTTTACACTGTCTTTCAAAAACTGGTGGCTTTCCTTCCGTTGCCTGTCCTGATTGCAGGAGATTTCAACAACATATTGGACTCCTATCTAGACTCTTCCAATGTGGCCAGGACCGCAGGATTGGAACTGACTTCCTGGGCGGACACAGCCGGATTGGAGGAGATCAGGAGGTGGAAAAATCCAGGACAGCGGGCGTACTTTCATCTCTCTCACACCCATGGCTCCTTGGCCCGTATAGATATGGCCTTCGGTAACAGGGAGCTACTTCAACTGGTTGCCGGGGCTGCCTATTTACCCGGAGGACTGTCGGACCATGTCCTCCTCTCCGTTTCACTGCTGCTCCCAGGTCCGGGGGGGTTCTGGGTGTTGGAGACTATCGCCGAGCTGGCTGAGTGTGGAATCAGTTTCAGACTATATAATCCCTGCTATGGACCGCTACTGGGACGTGAATGAAGGTACAGCCTCACCTAATATTGTATGGGATGCCTTCAAGGCAAATGTAAGGGGGGAATATGTGTCGGCTATCAAGGCCTCCAGAATAGAATTGAATGCCACCTTGGAGGGGTTGCAGAGGGCGGAGTCTGCTTGTGCGGCGGCTTTCACGGATTCCCCGGGGGAGACATCTCTGAAGGCTCTCCGAGTGGCGCAAAGGGCCCTCAATTTACACCACGTGGAGATGACTAGATGCTCCATGCGGGAACTCCGGGAATCGCTCTTTGAAAAGGGCGATAAAAATGGTAGACTTTTGGCCCTCCTGGTCGCGGACCAGAGGAATCAAACAACTATCCCATGTATTCTGGATGAGAGAGGTGACAGGGTTACTAAGCCTCGGGCCATCCTTCAGGAGTTCAACAGGTACTACCAGCACCTCTACTCGGAAATCCCACGTTATGATTCAGATCGGCTGGATGGGCTATTGGGGGGCTTATCGTTGCCGACTCTGGGTAATGCTAATAGAGAGTCTCTAGATGCGGAGGTGTCGACTCCCGAGGTTCTGGCGGCCATTGCTTCATTCCCTAACTGGAAATCACCGGGTCCGGATGGCATACCCGGGGAATGGTATAAACTGTATGCTGAGCAACTGGCATCCAGACTTTGGGACTTATATGCATCTGCTCTGTAGTACCACATGGGGACTCCTTCCGGGACACCCATGTGGTACTCCTTCCCAAACCCGGCAAGGTCCCCCTTATGTGCTCCTCATACTGCCCCATAGCCCTTCTCAATATGGACCTAAAAATCCTTACTAAGATACTAGCTACTCGGTTGTCCAGAGTGATTGGCTCCCTAGTGAACATCGACCAGACCGGGTTCATGCCTGGCAAGTCCACGGACACCAATTTGAGGCGGGTATTCACTCACGTCCACCAATGCGTAGAGAGCACAAGAGCGTTGGTGTCCCTGGACATTGCCAAGGCATTTGACTCAGTGGATTGGGGATTCATGGCCCGAGTGTTAAGTGCTATGGGTTTTGGACCACGATTCCAACAATGGATAGGTATCCTGTACAATAAACCCAGGACAGCCTTGAAGATCGCTCACGCTCTCTCCGCACCATTTGATGTGGAGCGAGGCACACGTCAGGGTTGCCCATTGTCTCCAACATTGTTTGCCCTGGTAATGGAATCCCTGGCGGTGGCCCTCCGATCCTCCCCGCGCATTGCAGGTATCCAAGTGGAAGGGGTGGAGGAACGCCTAGCATTGTACGTGGATGATCTCATCCTGTTTCTTTCTGATGCTGACTCCTCTTTGCAAGCAGTGTTGGAGATACTAGAAGAATTTGCTGTATTCTCGGGGTTGCGGGTGAACTGGTCAAAGTCACACATCTTACCACTAAGTCTGCTGACTCAACTACAGGCGGACCCAAATCTCCCTCTCCAATGGGTGGACAGACTTACTTACCTGGGGGTCACAATCACTGCTGACGTAGGAGATTATTATAAACTAAATGTACTTCCCTTACTCCCGACCACTAAATGCAGGCTAGAGGCGTGGATGCACTTACCGCTGAACCTCATTGGCCGTACTAAGCTTATCAAGATGAAGGTGCTCCCCGTTCTGCTAAACTTCCTATGCAATGCCCCTGCGCATATCCCTAATGCCTTTTTTAGGCAGATGCATGGACTGTTTTCCACCTTTATATGGAACTCCAGGGCTCCGCGGGTGAATCTTAGTCTTCTCCAGAAGCCATGGACTCAGGGGGGCCTGGCCTTGCCTAACCTTAAGAAGTACTACCTGGCGGGACAGATGGTGGTGGCCCACCGTTGGATGACTGTGGAGGAGGGAGATGCTGCAGTGGTAACGGAGGCGGCGTTGCTGGGGTCTATGCCGCCCTCTCGGGGTTAGTCTATAGGGGGGGCGACCTATCCCCTGACGGCCCCTATGAGAGCGACCCTTAGGGCTTGGGACGAAGTTTGTAAGTCCCTCTACCCTGACAATACCTGTGTATCGCCGCATGCTCCTCTGTGGAATAATCCGAAACTGAGCCATTTTGTCGACATCCCTGATTTTCACATTTGGCCGGAGAGGGGGATCAGAACATTGGGAATCTGACTTTGACCGGTTCACTTGCCTCCTTTGCAGAGTTACAGGAGAAGTACGGTCTTCTGAATAGCTACCTGTTTAGATACTTCCAGCTGCGCCATGCCTTCCAGGCGCAGATGGGGGGGCAGCACTGCTCTCTCACAGTTACACCTCTTGAGTCCATGCTCAGACGAGAGGGTGTCCGGAAACCTTTATCAATGGTGTACCAGGCCCTGTCAGACACGGCGGGGGTTCATAGACTCCCTTGCAAGTTGAAATGGGTAATGCACGCGCCGGATCTCTCTGATGACGCCTGGGAGGAGGTGTGGGACTACCCCTTCCCCCACTTGGTGTCGGTTAGTGACCGGCTCAAACAATTTAAAATATTGCATAGAGTTTACTACATCTGCAAGACTTGCGAAGATCTACCGAGATTCCTCTCTCTCCTGTTGGCGCTGTTCGGCAGAACCTGCCGACTTCCGCCATATTTTTTGGGACTGTTCGGGGATTGCTAGATACTGGCAATTGGTCACAGAATTTATCTCACAGGTGATAACACTTCCTGTCCCACAAACTATTTCAGTGTGCTTACTAGGGCTCACTGAGCAGGTCCACCCTACTACTGCCCTACGCATAATGACTGGGGTATTGCTATTCTACGCTAGGAAGCTGGCGGTCCTGCACTGCAAGCGGAAGGACCCTCCATCCTTAGCGGAGTGGAGCAGCATTGTCGACTCGTCTCTGCACCTGTACAAAGCAGCTTACATTAGCAGAGGATGCCCGTGGAAATTTGATAAGGTTTGGGGTGGTTAGGTTGCCGTAACCTGATGAGTATGAGTTGGGATTAAAACCCCCTGGAGTACATGGGATGAGATGACGGTTGCCTTTGTTTAACGACTCCTCTTCAACTTAACGCCCTACATCATTACTATATAATTTTTATACGTGGGTGGGTTGTCACATTGTGGAGCAGCTACCACGGGATGCCCTGCAGGTACACACCCTACTGTGTTCCGAATGAGTTAAGGCCTAGTGGCACACCTCACATTGGCAAGGGTGGATGCTTTGTCATTTTCTTCAGTTCAATTGATTTTGAGAATATACTCGGTCCGGAGCTCGATATGACACATGGTTTTTTTGGGGTGGGAGGTAGGGGGGTTGTATTATTTAGGAGGTGCAGGTGGAGTTATTTATGTATGTTATGAAGGTTGTAACGAAGTATGTACCCCTACTGCTGCAGGAGGAACTGTTAACGTGTATTCAATGCAAAACTAAATAAACAGAACTATAAACTATAAAAAATAACAATAAACACACCTTTAGAAATGTTTAGTAATGACAATATACAAACACATACTTCTAGATAGCTGCCGGCTTTGTATTCCTTGCATACAGGCTGCCTCAAGCAGTTGTTTAAAAGATTAAAGGAAAACCATTTACCGGCAAATTAAATTTCATATTTTTCTTTTTAAATGTCACTTTTTGTTGCAGAAGGTTCTATACATCGTACAGATCTGCCACTTCACAGGCATTTTAAGGGAACCCCCAAGGCACGATATTTAGAGGAATTTTTCATTTTTTTTTCTTACCCTTTAAGTGATGTAAAAATCACTGTTCCTTTAAAAACATTTTTTTTCTTTGATTCCTGTCCCCCAGGGCAGTACCTGGTCCCCCATATCGTTTTTATGGCCAATAACTTGCATATAAGCCCTCTTAAAGGGGACAATTGTTTCTGAAAGTTCTACCCCCATTGACTTGCATTGAGTTAGAGTTCAAATTCAAACTTTTTGGGTGTTTTAAAGTTCGAATCTGAACCGAACTTGGACCTGTTCAGCTCATCACTATACTTTTTAATGCATCAGAAATTAAGTAAGCAGGGCTGACAAGGCATGCTTTGGGATTCAGAGCTTAAAATACACAGTCTTGCCATGTCAAAGAGTAAGGGTGGAGCACACTATATTAGAGGCGCATCATCAGTTATTTTTTTTGTACTAGCATGTTTAAAGGTTTAAAATTGAGAAACAATGTATTGGCCTAGACAAGGAAGAGGTCACGGTTGGCAGCAAATGGGAAACATCCAAAAACAGTCAGAGGTTGGGGCAGGCTGTGCACAGGAAATGGAGTAATCAACAGGAACCAGATCAGGAAATTAGGACTGAGGTCATGGGAACTGGAGCATAGGAAGATAATCTCAGAGAGAAGTTTTTGATTAGGCATCTCAGAGATGTAACTGGGAATTTCCCACCAAGTAGCAATACCCTAAAACAACTAGATGGCATAGGTACATACCTGTGGAATACTCATGGGCAGTTATAAACTTATAAATAAATAAACCCTAGATGATGATGGGTGGGACAACTTTCAACTGCAACTGAACACCCTTGACTAATCATCTAACTCAACCATGTGTAGAACTCCATATTTCTCCACCTTCACATAAGCTCAACAACATATCAAATCTTAACAATCCCCCCTTATTTTTAACTCTTTACAGGCCTTCTTCACTCTTCCCCAATTATGACATTGGTACCTGACACTATTTTTCGCCCCCTTGGATCATGCTCATATTGGATTCTGTATGGCCACCATGCCTCTCCGGATCGTCCCTTGAGTGTTTTCTCCCAGAGTTTGTTCTAGAGTTAATCTTTTTGAGATGACAGCAGGAGCAGCGACAACAGAATAAAATATCAGCCTAGCATTGGTTGCAACTGCTACTGTAACTAACTGAATAGCTTCACTAAACACAAAATTCTGATTAGACGTTAGCAGGAAGCTTTATAATCCTGAATCCTACCTGGTAACATTGAGTTCATAAATTTCCCCACCTGCTTGTTCTTATAATTCTGTAATCTCTTACATATGTCACCGTGTAACAGCTCCCTGCAGCCTCAGAGCTGGCGAGATACAGTCATAAAGGCAAATAGGAAAACTAATGTATATCACTAAGGGCCTCCTTCATTAAATAGTCAGATTTGAGGGCTGTAAGATTCATCTAGAAGGAAGCTAGTATGAAAAATAGGGACGGCTTGTTGTGCCGGAGCGTTCCTTTGGATTCTGATGAACTTTACTGTCTCACTATTCATCCTTCGCTGGCACAAATATCCCAAAGCGTAAGATATTGTAGGAATCCAATTTACAAATTCATATCAGCATCAGGATATAATGCAGCTGAAGTTAATTCTGGTGCATCTCTAGGGAGTTCCATGGGGAATTGTCCCCTGCTTGTCAGATTCATAGAGATGTATGAGCACACGCTTGGCCTATGTATACATTATAGTGAGGATGTACAATTGACCATAGTGAACACAGATGCACTGCATGCATAATATTTGATGGTGTCTTAAAGTATGAACATCATCAGTATACTGTGCATAGCTTTACAACTGCCCGAATTGTATGCAAATCACATATACGAATGCCACTATTTTTTTTTCATGCTTCACATGGTGTGAAAAATGTTCACAGTATGCATTAAAGAAGTGACGTTGCATCTGCGATGACACATGGACACAAATCGTCTATGCAAATTTTTGTCCATGTGTAGCTTAACTGTACATACTATATAGTTGCATGTGCGCAAACTGAATATTATCATACACATCAAGAGTAAGCGATGTGCTTTCCAGCATATGTTCATTTACTTTTATCTGGTTACTAGCTTCTATTTTGTTTAGAACAACAGAGAATTGTTTTTAATATCTGTTACAGATAAAGGCTTTGGATGCCAATATTTGGAACCTATACATCTTGCATACCTTCTTGCAAAGTGCTAACTTTGTATTATCTCACAATTCTCTGTTAGTACCTCACTGGTGAGGCAAATTGAATTTACAAGCCCCTATGGGCACTTTACCGGCATTCCCTTTTGTATGCAATGCTGTTGATTCTCTTAAAGAGGACCAGTCACCACTGGACTTCCAGCCAGGCCTGGAACAGCTGATGGAGGCATCTGTGTAAGGTCTGCATGACTGAGTTTGGAGAGACAAAGGAGGCAGCAAGGGTTAATTAGTTAAATATAACTAACTAAAACAAAATAAGGGAGGATAGGGTTGGACAGTTACCCCATTGGTCGGGGAGCTAAGAGGAGGCTTTGTAGGTTGATCCCTGAGGACGATTCCACATTCAGGCAGAGTCAGCAGTGTTGAAGCAGAGTCCCACTTACCCGTCCTCTTTAATCTGTTGACTGTTCTTATAGTATTATGGTATGTTCTTCTTTATGTGTTTTTGAATATTATCACTGCACTTAGTCAGGGTATTAGAGTCCTTGAAGAGCATTTGCAGTTGATGATCAATTGAGAGTGAGGAGCCGTCTCAGGTATGGCATCCTTGTGAAATGGGTAATGTGATAATTCATTTCGTATCTGCAGTTATAGTGCAATGTCCCTGAGGCAGCTGGTTTGGTGTAGGATGGTCCTCAAGTAACATAATCCTGCTTATGGTTATTTTGTTAAGGTTGTTACCTGGTGTGGTATTTAATACAATGGCTGCTGTGGCCACAAAAGCCCAACCGTCTGAAATTCCCTTGTTATGCAGCTGACTTTTTCCCATTAGTGACCTATAATGTCTTGTTGGGCACTGCATTCTGGAGGTGGTAGGGTTGCCACCTTTGTTCTGGCAAAATAACGTAATTAGGATGGAGTAAGGAGTCTGGGGACAGTAGCAGTTGAGCTAATAGCAGTGCAAATAGAAGTGGTAGCAAACTGTATTTAGTGGGATAAAGGACGCTGTTATTTTCACAGGATGATGATGTCACCTGTTCCTTGGCACCAGAGGGGTCTCCCTTCACAACAGAGCCTCCCTCCCTTGACATCACTGCCCTTCTTTCACAACAATCCCCCCCCCCTTAAGATCAGGAGCTCCCTTTATATCAGAGCCCCCCCTTTACATCATGCGTCCCATCATTAAGGATGCAGCATTTTACTTTTTAATCTGGGAAGATCCCGTATTATATGGGATTATATAGCAAAGCAAACTTGCACATTATGGTGAAACCTCCGCTCTGTTTGCACTCCTCCAGTGATAGCAGGACCACCCTCCCTGTCGCCACTCTGCTGCCACCACTGCCATCGTCTTTTCCGCATCCCAAAGTCTTCTTTTTTCAACCATTGGGTAGTCACTGATGACGTAACTCCTGCCTATGCAAAGGTTTTGTTCAATGCTAGGTCTGGATCAGCAACAGGATAAGGCTCCATTCAACCCAGCAGCATGCACTACTGCGCAGCCGATGGTGTGCACTGATTTTAGCGCATCACACTGTTCACCTTTATCTCCACAGAGTTCTTTTTGCCCCAATCTATTGCAATATGGTGTAGTAGTGAAAAAAAGGACTGCATGCATGAACTGACTTAATAGGAAACAAGGTAAATTGCTTTGTTTATGTGTTGGGACCGCACTAGGCTAGGCCGCCCAGAGCAGCCCAATACATCTGGTGTGAATGGTCCCTTAAGGTGTTTTTTATTCATTTTTTTTTTGGCTGAATGGTCAATTAACTTTTATTTTTAACTTGACTAACTATACAAGTGCTAAAAGACAGCCCAGTCTGCTGTATGTACATCTGTTGAAGGAGCTTGCTCACAGGTGGAGAAAGTAGAGTTTTGACCTCATTAATGTGCTGCTGCTTCTTTATTGTTCAGTCCGGTGGTTAGGAATGTGTTTTGACTATTGTTTTTGCCCAAATAATCCTGCTGTTCCAGGGGAGACTACAGTAATGACCTGGCAAATGGGTTTCACCTGTTAAAAGATTTAAGGCCTGGCTCATAAAACTGATTGCCCAGAATTACAAATCTTTTGATATGCGAATTGTGCATTTTTAAGTTCACCCCTGAGATAACAGTAACCTCTCCCACCCCATCTATCTGATAACTGATAGTAAAAAAAATCAATTTTGCCAATTTTACAAACAGAAAGATGTGATCATGTGATCCTCACTCCCTGCCCCTCTCTCTGCCCCTTTGTTTAACTCTGACAGGGTCCTTCTTCGGATGTCAATGTCACTGCCTGTGTGACGTGAACACCTTATATTGGCTGTCCAACATCGGCATCCTCTCAGGATCCAAAAGAGAATTGGCATCATTGTTCTGTGGTGTTAGGGATCCTGCCAGCAAAGGATCACCTGCAGCTCTAGATTAGTGTCCCGCTGCTCCCGGAAACCAGCAAGGAACTGGAGGGGGGACTTAGGTAAGTATAACTTGTTTAGGGGATGAACTTTCATTGTTCCTTTAAAAGTGCACACTGTTACAGGGACTACAAAGCAGTGACATGGGCTCTGAGCTGATGGACAGTAGCTAACACAGCTATTTATGAGAGCCTACACCTAACAACCACGCTCAGGAGAGACTTCATTGGTTCCAGCTTTAGCTGTGCTGGATGGTTCCTGGGAGTCTAACAGTCTTGTGGGAGTTGCAGTCTCAGGGCTGGGAGAGGCTATGTTAATCTGTACAACACTGGACTACGGCTCCTAGGCTGCCTAAGAGCAGAGGAAGGACTGACACATCTACATCTGACACATCTACCTTACTTCTCTTTGACATCGGAAGGATGTCTTTGCAGGATAAGTTTAGAGAGGGGTGAGAGAGGAAGATTGGAGGAGAGTCATATTTTGCCCACAGTTGGGCTTTCAATGTGTATATAACTATTTGCCTGGAGTTTATCTTTAACAACACTGAAAAACAAATTGCATTTATAGCAATTTTCTATGCTTTTTCCATTTTTAAACAAAAGTAGAGTTTTCTTTTAACCCAAATTGATTACATTTGAAAATATTATAATAATTGACAAACATGCAATGTACAAGGTGCAGCAACCCAGAGCAAATATATTTCAATTAACTGTCGTCGGACCAGCAAATGTTGAATTCTAATCCACTATGGGTCTTTGTAATTTGCACACAATATTTGTAGAAGTTTATAACTAAGTTTGCATTTTATTCAATAACTTTGTAATTTTATATTTGTATTTGCTGTTTTTTTTCCCGTTAAAACGTTTGTATTGTTTTACCACAGAAGAGAAAGTAACATCGACAACAATGTGCATCTACAAGCTACTTTTTAACCTTGTGCTGCATTTTCTCACCTTCATTGCCACCAACTCCATTATTTACTATTTCTTTTTTAGCAGATGTCATTGTTACAACAGATTCAACTTCACAGCCTCGACATATTTGTGAACTCTCAAAAGGTTTACACTAAAAGGAAACTTACTAAAATCCATGTTGTTGATAGCATGTTGTCCACACTGTAATTTCTCAGTGTTCCATTTGCGGTGAACATTTGACCTCTCAATATAATGCATGTGTTTGTAAGCTAAAATTCATTTAGCTAACCTTCCTGCATAGCTAGAGAATTATGATGACTTTGAACTGACAAACCTTCATCGCCCACCTAGAGGTGAAATACAAAGGCACTGAGCTTACAAATAAATGTAAAAACATAATTGTGTCTATGCAATTGTACAAATGTTTTTAAAAATGTGTTTACCTAGTTATGTGTTTACTGGTTATGCGTCAACCTGTAAGTACAATCAGTGGCGGAACTACCACCGGTGCAGGCGGTGCGGGCGCCCAGGGCCTCAGGCTCTGGGGGGGCCATCCGTCTTCGCCTGTCTGAAAACCCGAAACTGCTCGGGCGGCCGCAAAGCATCTTGGGGCGGGCGCATGCGCAGTTCGGATTTTCGGGCGGGAGACGAGGAGAGACGCAAGGTAAGTATACGGACGCATGCACCTGCATACAGACACTGTGGGACAGGAAGTGCCAGTAATGACAGAGGAGTCAGTGCTGGATCGGACACCCGCCTCACCGCTGGAGGGACAGATGAAAACATCAGGAAAGAAGATCAGATTAAGAGACATCAGTGAAAGTAAGTGCTGACATTAACATTGGGTGGAGAGATACAAAATTTTTACTTTAATGTCACTTTAACCACTTCCAGGCCGCAGTACGTCTATAGACGGTGGCCCGCAGAAGTGGTTAAAACAAGAACACGGCTGCTCTTGGTAAAGCTTTTAACAGCAGGCGATTGCTGTATGACAACCAATCGCCTGCTGAGGACTACAAATCTCAACAGTACTTTATGCAGAAATGCTATTGTTATATAAAGTATTGCTGGGATGTGTAGTCCTCTATAGCCTGTGCCATTCTGTATTGCTGTAAATATTAGGGCTGCACCATATATTGGCCGAAAATGGCACTTTTGGCATAATGCCGAAAGTGCCATTTTTCTGCTGATACAGAGGTGCATCCGTGCTTTCTTTTTTCCCCGCTGGATGCTGCTCCGTCTCCCAGCGGGGAGGAGAGAAAGTGACAGCCGGCCAAGCGCTGCGGAAGGAGAGCGCTGTGTTTGTGGGGGGGTTTTTTTTTGGGGGGGGCCCAAAAAAAATCTTGCACCAGGGCCCTTTGTTCCTTAGCTCCGCCACTGAGTACAATTACAGTACTTAATAAACTTCTAAACTATACCTTTAGAATCTTTACCATGTTTTCCAGACTCCTTGAATCCACAGTCACTATATGTCTGTGAAGGTTGTCATTCATCCAGGTCATGGTATATCTGTAAAAAATGAGTCAAGGCAACCGGACTTGATGTGTTTTTCTTGAAGATGTTTCACTGGTCGTCCTACCAGCTTTCTCAATTCAGAATATAGTGACCCAGTAACTATAGCATGCAAAGTTGAACCCTTCCTGTTTGTATTGAGCGTTCACCTACCAGAGCCTTTCTATTGATGCAATAGGTAGCCTTGCTAGCCAATAGGAACATGTAGAAGGCAGGAGAGCTCTACCACTGTCAGGGCATGTTAACATTAGCTTTTTACAGTGCCTATACCATTTTGGGGAATTGGGAACACTGTAGAGCAGTGGTTGTCAACCACTGCTCTACAGTGCAAGGTATAGAGGGCCTCAAATGAGGCCAATTATATCTCCGAAGGGCTGCATATAGTATTTAGAGCTCATTAAATATGCAATTGCGGGGAACAGATGCACAATATGCATTCACTTTCCTTATCTATTCTAAAGTTGATTATGGCACGTTAGACTTACACTACATACATTTAGCTATGGGGCAGGTATGGGTGTCAACTAGGGATATTCAGATACCAGTTCAGATACCAGTGCTGATACTTGGCATTTTCACAAGAACTACCAGGGTTGCAGCGGTTGCAGCTGGGACCTGCCTCTGGCGCTCCATCACTGTCCTGAAATCATTATTCTGTACTGTTTTACAAAAACTGTCACATAACAATGAACAAAAATGTATCAGTACTTGTATCTGTGAGGACTTGGACAAGTATCAGTACTTGTACTTGCAAAAATGGTATCGGTGCATCCCTAATATATATTTATGAAGAAAAAAACCCATACATTAAAACAGAGATGTACATATCCCAGGAGCTCTGTGTGCTCATTAAAAATGACAGCTGCCTCCTAACTTTTGAATTTTTCTCTAGTCTAGTCTTGGAGCTGGAAAAGTATCTGTACTTGTACTTGTGCCGAGTACGGTACTTGGTATCTGAACATCCCTAGTGCCAACACAAATATTTAATCATGGAGTTACGCATAAAAGTGAATAAATGAAAAGTCAGCAAGTAGTAATTTCATTAGAACCTTAGTCTTAAAAATACACAAAAACAATGCTCAGTGGGATGGGGGAAAGTCTACTCCTAGCACATATATATTGGTCAGAGATGGTTGTGCTATTGTGAACAAATATATGGATTTCTTTCTCATTTATAATGCTACAGAAGACTGTCATAGACTGAAGACTTGCTAGCAAAAGAGACTGTTCAACAGGAGTGGTTGGAGACTGAAGTCACGCTGTAGGAGACAGTGAGAGACCAGGGACATGTTACATGAAACCGGTAGAGGCCCGTTTACAAATCAGTGCTCCCACTACTGACTGCTCGGGCCTGCACTTCGGACACCAAAGGGCCACCGTTTGAGCACTAGGGCTGTAGAGGGAATTTTAAGGTATGTGTAGGAGCTGAAAAGTCCCAGCATTGTAGTGATGTAACCTGTACAGTACTCTTATTGTACTGACATGTTGCACTTTAAATTGTCTGCCTATGTGGGGTGAGGATTTTGTAGAGCCCATGAGGTCAGGTGGCCTTGGCATTCACACTTCTTGTTATTTACCAGCTGTGAGCTCACACATGGAGCTAAACATTGGACCCAAAGGCTATGTGAGGCCTAAACTGCTTTCATGAATAGGATCTAAAGACCTCAGCATGTCATTGGCAGTCTTGAAGAGGCTTTAGTTGACCCCTGCTATGAGATCATCACAGGGAGCCTCCTTTTTATGAATGGATGAAAAAAGAATAAAGTACACATTTCACTATTTTTTCCTTGGAAATATCAGCTTCAACAGTTTAGCAGCAGCAGAGTGTTGTACTGTGCAAGCTATCAATCAGTTCAGAAAGTTTTCAAGTTTAAGATGAAACTCCAACTTTGTGCATAGCAATCATTAAGCACATATAATTATGCACACGGCCCTTTAAAGCCAAAGGAGAAAGGAGATTTATTTGCATTTGGCAACATATGGTCACCAAAATTACATAAAGACCCGCAAAGCTGGGGAGAGGGAGGCGGTATGTAGTAATTAAGATTTTTAAATAACAGCAAGGGTTTCCTATCACCCTTCCACTGATTTGTGTGCTTTTTCTACAGATGTTACAGATGCACACTTTAGGCCTAAAGATTACTTATTCCCCCCCTCCTTTCAATCCAGCAAAAAACTGGACTAGTTTCATTTCGGAACAATGTGGATTTTTTTTTTTTTTTTCGTTTTTCATACTTCAGATCCGAAATTCAATTTGTTTCGATATTCATTATTCGGATTTCGGATCCATTCAAATATTTGGTTTTCGTTTTGCACCAATACTAATTTTTCATTTTGGATATATTGGGATCTATTTGGATGGGGTTCTTTAATTAAATCAATAATTATTTTGTTTTTTTTTATCATTTTAGTTCTGTACTGGTCATCTTAGTCCCTACTGGTCATCTTAGTCCGTGCTGGTCATCTTAGTCCGTGCTGGTCAGTTTAGTCTGTACTGGTCCACTTAGTCCATACTGGTCATCTTAGTCCATACTGGTCATCTTAGTCCATATTGGTCATTTGGTCCATACTGGTCATTTTAGTCTGCACTGGTTGCCTTAGTCCATACTGGTAATTTTTATCTGCACTGGTCATTTTAGTCCATAGTAGTCATTGGACATGTAACCCACAAATAAAAGGAATAAAATGTGTTCGAAATTTGTAGAGTAAATTTGAATTTATTCGAATTCCAATGTATTTGAATTCTGAAATTCAAACCTTAAAATCTGATTTTCTGAAATTAATTAAATTCATCCAAATTTCCATTCAGAACAAAACGAAATTTACATATTTACTCTGTAGCATAAAGTTGCTATAAAATAAGCATAAAAATGGTTATTAGCATGCTTGCTTGAGATATCCTGGTAAGTTTATTGACCATGGGCCTGTCAAAGTTGATGTGACTGTAATGTTGTAATGCGATGTATAAGGGACTGCTTTGTAAAGTGAAACAGATGATTTTGTTGCAGACTTGTGAATTTTGGAAAAAAATAAAGGGGGGGGGGGGGG
>NW_017307502.1:129298-157579 GCF_000935625.1 Nanorana parkeri
CACTGTCTTTATTATAACTGCATTCACTTTACACAGTTTGGGGTTCATAGACTGCAATATTGTTACAAGTGGAATTTATGGTGAATTCTGGAAGCCCCCTTTATCATAAGGGGGTGACCAGATATCCACCTTCTTCCAGGGGAATGACTAAAGGGGTATACAGTATTAGTACCCCTCACTCATTCCCACAAACAGTTAAAAACACACACCTAACATTCCTTTAATTAAACAAAACACGAACACATACTTACAGTCCTTTAAAATAACGTTTATTAATATCCCCAGAAGTAAATCAAGCAACAATCATGGTGTCCAGCAAGGTAATCCATGTCAATCACAATGACCCGTCACTCGGCATTCTCTACATGGTGCTTTCCCACCACTAAATTACATTGCCAGCTGTGGTCATTTTAACTCCAAAATGGCAATCCCAGGTGACAATGTTTACCAAAATGACCAAATTACCCAGGATTCCTGGCATTATTATCATACGCAGAGGTGTGAAAGAGGTCCTGCATACCCTTGGGTGAAGGGTATTTTGCAAGAGGGGGAAACTTTGCTGCCCCCTCTTGCAAGGCACCCTCCTCAGTGATTAAAGGCATGTGGTCTGGTATGGTACCTTTTCTGGCCACCCCGGCTGCATGCCTGAAGAGAGTTCAGGTTTGAATATTAAGGGGAACCATTACTTTTTTTTCCTTTCTTTTATAAATGTGTACTGTTAATGTTTAGACATTGTCTGACTGGAAATCCAGGGGACCGCTGGGTGCATTATTGACCATAAAAGATAATGTTATGATCAATGCTATTCAGCCACCTAAACCCCATCATGCAGCAAAATGATAACCGTTTATTTTTGTATACCGGTTTAAGGTCAGGTTTACACTTCTTCCTTTGTTTTTGGCGTGTTTTGGGGGGTATTTATACATTTTTTAATGCATTTCTGAGTGCAAGCATTTATTTTTAGGCCACTTGCTAGCAGGTAACTATGAGGAGAAGATGTCTGGTCTGAAATCAGACAAACAATGCATGTTGCACCTGTTTCATGCATTCTTCATGAGCTCCCATTAAGGCTAAAAATTTGCTTTCTTGTCTGACAAGCGATAGCACATCGTTCAGAGGTGAACTGGCCCTATTGAATACAATGGAAATCTTCAGCCGAGTGTTGTTGTGCGTCTGGAAACACGCTTTAGATCATATAAAAGAAGCCATAAGTGAAGACAAAATACGACTTATGTACCACAGCCAGTGCAACCTTCATATATGGAAAGGCTTCTGAGCTGTGAAAATGTGGAATAGACTGTCCCAGGAACTAGTTTTTCCAAAGATCTAGCTCAGTTAAAGAAGAACCCCAGACATGTGAAATCTTAACCGTTGCAGTGGGGCTACCCCTGGACTGAACGGTTAAGTGCTTGTTTTCTCTAGGGAGCTAAAAATACAAAGATATACTCACCCGAACCTCGAGCCTTCCTGGCTGCTAGCCCCTGCAGCCTCGGTCCCCCTCTGCTTCTGCAGTGTAATGTCCCCCGGCGTCCTTATGTCCAATACACTGTCTTCCTTTTAGCTATCCTATAAAGTATCTCTCTCTCTCTCTCTCTCTCTCTCTCTCTCTCTCTCTCTCTGTGTGTGTGTGTGTGTGTGTGTGTATATATATACTATATGGCCAAAAGTATTGGAACACCCCTCCAAATCATTGGATTAAGGTGTTCAATAGCTGCATCCAAGCCTTACATCACCAAGTGCAATGCAGAGCGTCGGATTCAGTGGTGTAAAGCACGCCGCCACTGGACTCGAGAAGTGGAGACGTGTTCTCTGGAGTGACGAATCACGCTTCTCTGTCTGGCAATCCGATGGACGTCTGCCAATCTGCCCTGAAACAGCTGATCGGTCCTGAAATGTCACACCACTGCCTCAATGCGATAGAACACCTTTCTGATGAAATAGAGCGGAGACTGTGAACTCGGCCTTCTCATCCAACATCAGTACCTGACCTCACAAATGTGCTTCTGGAAGAATGGTCAAACATTCCCATAGACACACTCCTAAACCTTGTGGATGCCTTCCCAGAAGAGTTGAAGCTGTTATAGCGGCAAAGGGTGGGCCAACTCAATATTGAACCCTACGGACTAAGACTGGGATGCCCTTAAAGTTCATGTGCGTGTAAAGGCCGGCGTCCCAATACTTTTAGTAATATAGTGTATACATTATACTGTATATTCACTTTTATCCTATCTATCTTCTGTATTTAGATACCTAGAGAAATGTACACATTCTTATTGCAAACCATTAACAAGGTTACGTCTCCAAAAAATATCTTTCTAACTAGGTCACTTTTATGTGTTAACTTTGATGTAAAGTAAAACTTTTCTGACATCTGCTCCCGTGTAAATTAAACAAGCCGTTGTGTGGTCATTCTGCTCGTATTGCAAGAGTCAATCAATATATGTTGCTCTCTCACGCTAGCCTCCTGGCTTATCCTGTGAAATGAGTTTCATATTGCTTAGGGGTGTCCTCCACACAGATTAGACATCAGAAGGAATATTTTAATCTGCCTTTGGAACACATTTACACGGGTTGTTGCCTGGGCTTCACCTTATCAATGAATTATATTCCTTCACGGTGGATGACCAACCGCAGTCTGAGCTGCCTTGAACCGCAGTGTACTACAACATCAGAACAGGGATCGCTACAAATGGATATTTTCAAACTTATTAACTCTGGATGCACTTGCGTTACCTCCTTCCAGACTGAGCTTTGATATATATCCCAGTCTCAGAAGCATTTACATTCATATATTTTCATGATTTCTTTTAGAAAGAAGCTGCACATTCTTAATAAGATGCACATTTAAAGGCATACCTTCCTAAGTGGCACACAAACATGCTAATGGTTTATGGTACCCAGTCTATGGTGGACTCTTTATTGACTGAAAGGAAAACAGTTTTCTTTTCACCTGCTATAGCACAGATATAAGCCATGTTGTAAATTAAAGAGACACTTCTCACCATTAAAACAATGGCAGATAAAGAAATGAAAAATCAAGTTTATTAAATGGTTTTTCATCCCATAAAATTTGCTCTGTTTGATTTCAGTGTGCCTTTGAACTAGCTAGCAAATTTGACTTCTTCAGGAAGAGTCAACTGCCTAGCACAGTCCTCCCTCCCTCCTTGCACATCACTGCCTTAATCTGGTAAATGTAATGAATCTATGCTAGTCCAGTTCCTCTCCCCCATGCCCCTTATATCCCTACAACTTTTCTCTAGCTCCTGGGGGAGAAGCAAAGGAGAATAGTATAGCAGGGGTAGTGAATTAAAATATAAGGAGGTCCGGTAAGTAAAATTTTAATTGAGCTGAGGTCCGAATCAGAACAGTCACTCAGTCCATGTCCGTACTGCAGTCCGCCATTTAGGCTGCATTCACACCAGCAGCTGCACTACAACACACAGCTGCTGATGTGTGCTCCCAGCCGCAGTGCTGATGCCTCGATCACAGTGTTTATTTTTTCATTAGAACTGCCCCCCTCCCTGTTTACATTATTATTATACAGGATTTATATAGCGCCAATAGTTTGCACAGCGCTTACAATATAAGGAAGACATTACAATCACAATACAATTCAAGACAAGATGGTAAGGAGGGCCCTGCCCGTGAGGGCTAACATTCTAAAAGATACATGTACATGCCTTTTGTGCATTCAAATCAGACGGCAGGGCTGGTTTTACATTTTTTTTTTCTAATTATTTTTTACTTTTTTGCTTGCCACCTTTTTTTAAAAATTTTTATATTTTTTTCTACTTTTGATCACCTTTTTTTATTTACCACTTTTTCTTTTTTTCTTTTTCTTTATTTTATTATGTTTTACTTCTAATAGACTCATGTACCTCCAACACAGACAATAAAGCAGAGGAATGTGCTTCATCTTCTGTTTGCCTGGCACTTCAGGCGGATTCTGACAGCTGAAGCATGAAGCGCTGAGAGCAGGGCTTCATGCTTCAGTGATCACAGAGCAGATCAGGGAACGGAGGTGTCCAGACCACAGTCTGCCATTTAGTGACCACTTCTAGAGAGTGTCTAGAGAACTCTGAGTCTGCTGAGGATGCTGACATCACAACCAAGATGGTGGCTCAGGCCTTTTGAATGTCTGCACAAAGTAGACATTTACATTAAATAAAAACAGTTATAAAATATGTTAAATGCACATTTAAGCTTATGGCAACATTTTTGTTCAAACGGACGGCCAGGCGACAAGGTCTCCTTGAAGTGAACCTGTCAGCCCACTTTACTTTCTAAGGCGACCCAGGTCTATGCAGCAGGTGCCTTCAGATGCCTATATGCATCCTTGGTTTTCAGGATATTGCCCTGCATCAAACACAGCTTCCACAGTCAATCCTCATTCTGTCTTTGCACCCTGTTTTGGACCAGCAAATGAGATGGGTGGCCTCAATGGCTAAAATTAAGTTGTGCTGGTTGGGAGGAGGTGGGCCAGGGCTTCACCATGGTAGCTCTAGTTGACATGTGTATATATTAGATAATCTGGGTTGTGTAGAAATGCTAGAACTCTATACATAACCTGGGAGTGCTAAGAGGCACCTGGAGGTGGCTATTCTGTTTACCCAACTACACCACCGAAGATGAACACACATGTAACCCTGTTAAATATTACCATTCCATTAAATTCTTCAACCTGCCATTAATTATGCAGTTGACAAAAAATACAATTTCTCATCCTTGCAAATATGGTGACATTTTAATCTGTAGTCAGGATTTGCCAGAGTCCTCAATCACCTGTTTCTGGGACTGGTTCATCTGTTCTCCCCGATGTCTGATGCCCAGTGCAAAAGAAGAATGTGTAGAGGTTTCTAATGTGCATAATTTGTGGCCGTGTGGTGCATTGTCACAGCACAGAGTACTCAAGGGAGCAAAGGAATGATAAAGACAAGAATAGATATTTTATCCAAGAATTGTACATCGGTTCATACCTGTTAATAAGTCAAGCCCTGAGGGTTTATTCAGTGAGCATAGATCCATAATGGGCATATCTATATGTGGATACATTCCGTTCTTTTAAAGAGGCCTTTTTTTGGAAAACTGCAGCCTTCATGTGACATCAGATACTTGGCATCTCTTGTTAATCAAAAGGCAAGTGACAGGTTTGTGCGGCATCAATGTAGAAGACATTAATAGCGTTGTAATTTCTGACAGCAATGTCTGATTATCGAGATGCCATAAAAGATGTATAACATATAAAATCCGGCCCTTGGACAATTAAGGTTTAACCTAATATATGTACTTTCTGCAGTAAAGCAGATCTTGTGCGATGTCTCACAGATGAAAAGTAAAGCAAGGTCAGTCCAGGATAGTGACCGTTCTGAAGAAGAGGAAGCTTAGTTTTTCCCCTGCCTCCTATTTTATTACCCATGACAATCAATAGATATATTTGTGGCTGCTACCAAGGGAGGCCTGTACGGCCTAACTCACATCAGGTGGGAAACCAAAGGGATAAATCTGTCCCAGTGTCACTGGATTTCACAGGTTTTTGAAATGAAAGCTGTAAAAGGCAGATCAATGGAGAAAACATTTGAGAGGCCCTCGGTGTTCTTCTACTGCCGTGTATCCACAACATGGAGCAGACGGGGTTTTGTGAACTGTTAGTGCCCAATACATCACCGTGTTTTTTTTATTTAACTACATTTAGTGTGCAGAGATAAAAGTCTTCACATAATTTGTGTGACTTTTGATCAATCACAATGCTACCGCTCAAATTAAATATTACTGAGCTGTTGCAGTATATCATTGGCCTGCACTAGCTAAAAATATTGAATAATCAGTAACAAGTGGCACTCAAGCATTCTGTTTTATCGGAGGTAACATCGTGCATTCACAACCCTGAGTCTTCCATTACTCCAAGCCGTACTTAAAGGAATTCTTAACTTAAAGGGGTTGCATAGACGGTTATGAAAACTCCATCAGTGGATTGATATGGGTTAATATTAATGCATGAGGGTGAGTGTTTTACTATACTTCAGCTGAGCTTGTTTAAAATGCTCTCTACACTCATTAATGATTAAGCTTAGATGCTGCTATGATATAATGATGGGAGGCTATAGAAAAGCACTGTGAGTCACATGGAGGGCACCCAATATAGGAATAAAACTGCCAAAAAAAGTGTTACCTGGAAAGAAGATAGTAAATACTCTCATCTCTCTTTCTCTAAACACACCCATGTAATGAAAAAAACAGATTGAAGACCCTTCAGAATCCAGAAATTCTGAGAGCATTCATTTCCTGGTCCCCTACTGCACCAAGTGGTTCGATCCACCGGCACCTACCTCATTAGTGTGTCCTGTAGTGATGTAGGAGTCCGCCGGAGGAACCATTGAGGGCAGCAGGGGAACTAGGGATTTGGTTCGGGATTCTGGGGGGTAGCTAATTATAATGTTGAGGGCAGCGGGAGTAGGGCAGCATTTACTATCTACTTTCCAGAGGACACTTTTATTTTAGTGATGAGGACACTTTAAAATGTATGTGAACCCTAACAATTAACTTATCTTATCTAGTCCCTTTTAATCTGTTAAATATATTATTGAAATCATTTTGTCATATCTGTTTGATAAGATAAGAACATACAGTACCTGTTGATCTAGTCAGAAATCTTGGGAGCTATTAACTTCCTGTGCTCTCTGCCTATGCTAACTGTTATCAATTACATTGTTCTCAGCTATCTCTGAGGACTCCAAAATCCATTGCCTCTTCGTTATCAAGCATTGGAGTGGGTCGGGAATCCATAGTCCTATCATGTTTCTGTTGCCCTGATACAGAAGGATAAATAAATATTGTCACCCTAGAACTGGAAATATGTTACCTGCAGAACTGCCAGGTGAAATTAAAGGAAAGAAAAGCCTGGAAAGCAAAAATTAATTCAGCCGCCACATCTATGGTCAGGTAAGCTGCAAAATATAAAATGATTGTTTCTGGGTTTAGATTTGCTTTAAATCAGAACTACACTTAAGAATTGAAAAATTGCATGCAGGCCGATAGAGATTCTTTGTGTTGTGTCCCACCTACTACATATTATATTGCTGTTGCATTGGATTGCATGTATTTTTAAAGCAGAACCAGCTTGGCCCAATGTAAGTATGCATATGTCATACCAGATCGGCTCATGAGAATCCTGTAAAGCACTGTAGTTATTATTATTATTATTATTATTATAATACAGGATTTATATAGCGCCAACAGTATCCAGTAGTAGTCAGAGCCATGATCTTCCTTGTCCTGGTATTGTGCTATGCTAAGCAGCTTCCCCTAAGCTACTCTGAAAACACAGGAGTCACTCACTCGGCACATCGGTCATTAAAAAATAAAGTCCAGTATTAAGAAAACGCTCAGTAAAGCAAGTAACCCCCTGTGTTTTTAGAGCAGAGGGGAAACCACTGAGCACAGTGCAGTACAAGGACCCGGAAGATCAAGGGCAGCACTGTAGTGGCTCCGGCAACTACAGTGTTATACAGTATCCCTGTGGGCCCACCAAGTATAAAATCTGCATATATACATTGAGCCAAACTGGACCAATGTAAGTATGCATAATAATTTATACATGGAATTCAACTTTTAGGATTGTGTTTCTGCTGACATCTAGTGGTAGGTGCTGTGCTGACCTCTGTTACCCCCGTTCCATGTTATTACAGTCCTAGCTAGACTCTGCCTGCTTCTTCTATGCTCCCTCAGCCAGTGATAATCATCACAGGGATAAGTTGTACCCGCCCTCTGCTGATGGACCTGATGGAGAACTGCAGCAGAGAGCAGGTGCAATGCTAGTTTACTATTGGCTATTGCAAATTGAAATAGCCAATAGGAATCTAGCAATGCATTCCTATGGGCAAAAATTATTTAATTTTTTTTTCCAAGTCAGTGTCAGAATGTCAGGAGCCGTGTCAGAATAAAGAAAAAAAGAAAAAGCCGTGTTTCTCTCCTTGGCGGCCGGGAACGGGAGACTCCCAGAGCGCACGGGAGAGTTTTTTGTCTGGAAATCAGTGTCCCTAGTTAGCTGGTAACCAGGGACGCTGATCTCTCTGCAAGTGACCGGAGCCAGCCATAAGATCATGGCTGGCTCCACCCAGCTGTCAGAAGCAGGCTGTTGGCCGGCCAATGGCCGGCCGCTCGGCCAGCTTCGGCTTTCAGTGCGGCTCAGCCGAAGCATATGCCTGCGGCTCGACTGAGCTGCTCAGCTATGTTCGGGAGCTGTACGGGCTATTGTGAACAGCCCGTACAGCAGTCCTTCAGTTCTACTGAACCGAAGGAGTCCTGGGGTCGAAGCTAGCCGAAGGATCGGCCGAAGCTACGGCTAGATCCTTCGGCTGCTTCGTGAATAGACACCATTGTCTTCTTACACTTCCAAAGACTGGAAAATAATCATATATCCTGTGCAACATCTCTACAACTTCTGTGCATTATTAAGCTGCCTTTGGATGGTCCTAAGTCAGCAAGTATTTATGCTGTCTGCACCGTTGGGGGCATTCGGCTATTCACTCACTGCTGTTTAGCCCCTACGAGAATATGGGCGAATGGCAGCGAATTAACTACCAGGTATTTGGCTCAGCCGATGCAGATGTTGGATCAGCTGAGTCAAACGTGTTCTTCAGCATGTTCGGCTGAACCGAAGGGAGACGAAGCAAGCCGATGTACGGCTGAAATCATCATATTTGCCTGAAGTGAATAGCCGAACAGCACCTTAGTGAATAACCCCCTATGTCTCGTCTGCAATAAAACAAACGTACCTTCCTGTTTGCAATCTTCACGCACAGCTCAGTGTACACTCGCAGAATGAACTCCTGAACTCCCATGCACATGCACAGGAGTTTCATCATTCCAGCCAGCTTTAAGATGGCCAGAGATCTAAATGTCAGCACTGGTGAGAGAGCAAGAGGAGGTGACCATAGTTCCTCTTTAAGGCTGGTTTGCAGCTGTGTGTCTCCTTAAGCTCCATATCCAGAGATTAAAACATTTTGTTTTGTAAAATGAATGCATTAAAATATATAAGAAAAATGTATATATAATATCAATTTATATAAATATATAAGAAAAATTCAAATATAACTTTGCCACCTTTTGTTCAGGTGTTTGTGTATTTCCATAAATCCAGGCTTATGAATAAAGGGTCAGGCCATTAGCCAGTAAACAGGGTAGCGTTTATTAGTTTTGTTGATCTTCATTCCATATCTATAAGGCATTGTGTAAGTGTAAATAATTACACCAGTGAATTTCTGTGCAAACTGACACATAAACCTCAAACAAATTACATTCACGCCATTGTCAAGCCTGCTTCCCAGTTGTGTCAACAGAAAAAGCAGATGGTATCATTTGCATGGTAATAGTCATAAATATGCACATTTTTATCTCTTACCAAACATGGCTTTGATGAATCAGGCAATGTGAGAGGTGTTAGTACATGAATCTTGCGTGGCTAATGTGAAAAAACATACTCCAGCAAATCTGCATGCAGTTTAGCTTCACGAGGTATTTGTATGCAAAATCCTTAGCGGACATTTGAACATTTGATAAATGTTCTTTTGATGAATAGTTTTCCTCATTTTCTCCAATTATGTAAAATGGAAATATGAATACATTACAATCAATTCTGCATTAGGCAGTGAAGGCAGCACAGGAATCTCAGAGGTAAGTCCATGTGTCACAACAAGGCCACACATATTACATGCTCTCTGTGCTCATATTTATGTATTCAAGGTAGCGAGATTTCAATATGCTAGATGTATGGACCTGATTTCACGTCCGGGTGTGACCGACAGCCCAATATTTATTCATGTTTTTCAAGGAAATACAATGTCATTATTCCATTCTTGTGTGGCATGCAGCTACTTCAATTCCTTTAAGGGGGCTTCAATGTTATGTGGGAATCCTTTTCTGCCATTTAGCAGTTACCAATGGTAAAATATCAATTTCTTGGACCCTCACCTTTCAGATTGAGAAGAAATACTCAAAGCACACCAAAGATTCAAGTAAAGTCTGGTATACATGGGTAGATTTTGAAACAAACGTTCGTACAAAAATCCCATCAAAATAATCGTTAATACCATCATAGGCTTGCCGGTTGTTGTTCGAAATTTTGTTTGATTTTCATTTTTTTTTTACATTTCATTTTGGAAGGAATGGCATTTTTGAAACGAAAACCACATTCACTGTTAGAATTTGGTTCATGCAAAAAAAAAAAAAAATTCCAACATGCTCCTTCGAAAATTTTCAGGAGCATTGTCATTTTACTGTGTCGATTGTACCATGCTAATTGATAGATATCCAAACAAATGTTCTGAAAACAATGTATAAAATTCTAACCGTGTATTCCCCACTTAAGAATCAAGTAAGAATACACATGCCTTTTGTACTTAAAAACTTATCTGCTTTAAACCTCTTCCCACAGTCCAGATAATTGAATCCCCACGACAATGACTTTAACAGGGCTATTCACAAAAGGCTGAAGAGTTTGGAGAAGGCAGGAGAAGGGAACAATCTCTAGGATAACATAGCTGATTTGGAAAACTTCTCAGATTCAGCTCACTTTCCAGTTAAGCTATGTTGTCCTAGATTGTTTACTTATCCTGCCTCCCTCAAACTCTTCACCCTTTTGTGAATAGCCCTGTTAGTGAAGTCTATGTGATTTTGTTTAGTATGAGGCAGAAGTTTGGGCACACTGTGGGTCGACTGAATACCGGACCCCAGGTAAATATAAAAACACAATTTAATACTTTAATATCGTAAAGTACAACATCTGGATCGGCTGAGCTGAACCTCCGGCAGTTCACTCTCTGCCGTTCGCCCCTCGTAGGGGCCGAACGGCAGTGAGCGAATAGCCAAATTCCGCCGAGCGGCATTCGGCTCGGAAATTCTGCTTGCTACCTCAGAGGTAGCGAGCAGAATTTTAAAAAAATGTAAACAAAAGAAGAGAAAATATATTATTTTAATATATATAGATATTATTTAAAAAAAAAAGAAAAATGTTTAATTAAAAAAGTGTAAAAAAACAGCTTCAAAAACAGCCCCAAAACATACCAGACCCTTTAAGTCTGGTAGGAATGTTAGTAGGGAATCCCAAGTTACAAAAAAAAATGCATAGGGTTCCCCCCCCAGAGTCAAACCAGGCCCTTTAGGTCTGGTAGGAGTTTTAAGGAGGATCCCACTCCAAGAATTGGTGAAAAAAACAAGGGGTACCCCTTAAAATTCCCAACCAGACCCTTAATCCTAGCACACGCCTGGCAGGGCAGGAAAGGCAGGGGGATGAGCGAGCGCCCCCCTCCCTACCATACCATACCACATGCCCTCAGCACTGGGAAGGTGCTTTTCCAGGGTCGCCCTGGAAAAGCATCTTGTCCCCATGCCGATGGGGATAAGGGCATCTTCTCCACAAGCCCTTGGGTGTTGGTTGTGGGGGTCTGCGGGCAGGGGTGCTTTCTTGCATTTGGTACCCCTTTAATAAAGGGGCACCCAGATGCGCGCCCTTACCATTGTGAATGAGTAAGGAGTGCTTGTACCCCTACCCATTCACCAAAGGGTTAAATAAAATTATAAATAAACAGAGCAGACGTTTAAAAAAAACACAAAAATGTTTGACAATTCCTTTATTAATAAAAAAAATCCCAAAAATGTATCCAATTACGTAATCCAGGGGTCAATCACGACATCCAGCATTGTTCACGACAACTCAACTAAATAAAGAAAACCCTTGATGCCCGCAGACCCGGCCACACGCTGCAAAATGAAGAATCTGACAGATGCCGGCAAAATATAAACAATTGGGCGGAACTAGCAGTGACATCACCACTATCTCTGCCTAACTGTTTACAATTGTCCAACATCTGCCAGAGTCTTCCTGCAGGTCCTGGCCAAATCAAAACAACCGGGCGGAACATCACGGCTGGCTCCGCCCAGTTGATGTAATTTATTGACAGCCCAGTGTCCTCCAATGACCTGAGGACGCTTGTCTGTCACAGTTGTCATTTGCGGAGAAAACATTCTGCTGCGGCTCAGCCGAGCTGAAGCATATGTGCCTGCTTCGGCTGAGCCATTCACCTGCCGTCGGCTGCTGTACGGGCTATTGTGAATAGCCCGCACAGCAGCTCTTCGGTTCGACTGACCTGAAAGGCTCCAACGACCAATGTGAGCCGAAGCATCTACCGAAGCTACGGCTAGATCTTTCGGCTCCTTTGTGAATAACCCTCTTAGTGACAACAAGTGTAGAAACAGGCCAACTATATATTCAGTAGAGCCCTAGCTGCAGCCCAACCCCCCTTTGATGTCATGATGACATTAAAATCCTGCCAATGCACCTAGGCCTTTACTATATACAGTATATAGTTGGTCTACCTTTACACTTGTTGCCACTATGATACCCAGAATCTTAGAAAGGGACCATGCATGGGCCCTAAACCTTGGATCATTTATATGTGACGCATTTGTGAATAAATCTGACTTGGTTGTTTTACATTCCTGGAGTGCTGGTGACTTCTCTCTTCCTTCTGATTTCCGAATGGGGCCATCCGTTGCTGTCACTACAACCACAGCTTCATCATTCAGGTCATAATGGCTCTAAAAAGTGCAGTTTAGAACTACAATAGCTAGGCTGACAAGATTATTACCTAGTTTTGTCTGGGAGATTCAACTGATTGTCCTGCGATGATTGTTCGCAGGGTAGCATTTTTTTTGCTAGTTACTATTTTTCTTCCAAAAAACAATGGTATTTGCAAAATCTTCATAATTGCATAAAAGTGTACTCTAGGTGAGGACACATTTCTCTGCAATGCTCTTTTATGAAAACAAGATTATCAGCCAGTGAGCACATGTTCCACCAATTCATTCCTATGGCCATCCAATGTCTTGGTCTGCAATGACTTTACAATGATGTAAAACAGTACATCCTAGGATGCTTTCTATGAAATACACACAACTAAACTTCTATTGCTGATAGTTATAACAGACTAAAGACAAACTCATTGTTCTTCCTATGCCATTTATGTAGACATAAGAACAAACATCACATCATCTATAGCTCTGCTATCATTTACCAGTGTTCAGCCTTTCACTACTCTGAAAACTCATATACCTTTTATAGTTGACTAATGTTTTGAACAAGCTCGATGGGAGACGCAAACCGGCAGGGATGACGTTTCTAAATGAGGAAACGAAGACAAGAGGCTGAAAAGATTTCAGACCTATCATTGTATCACAGCGTGGTGAAACTGGGCACAGAAGTATAAGCTATGGCTTTCTATGCAGCGTGGTAAGGGCAGAAAACATCACAGACTCAGGACAGATTTATATTTAATACAAAAAAATTCTATAGAGTGGATGTATCCTGGAAGAATGAACCAAAGAGAATGCAATATAATACATTAGACTTGTGTTCCAGTGTAGAGCTTTCAATGATTTGAAACTACACACTGAAAAGAGATGGTAACTGCGCCTAAATAACAATGTTATTAGAAGATACAAGTGAGGTAAAACTGTGTAGAGAGTCTCCATTTTTCTTTTTTGTCAAAGTAGATGCTTCAATCCACTTCTACCAAAGAGTAGACCCCCTGCTTAAAGTGGAAATTCAGCCAATGCAGCTGAAATATATGCATATCTACTGTTTCACCCGCCAAAACCATTGATATAGTATAGTTTAGTCACTCTTGAAAGTCATAGGGGTGTCACTTGCCTGGCTGCGCAGTGTAGTGTAAAAATAACAGAAGTAGCTAAAAAGATGAATTGGCTGGTAAAACAGTATTGATGTGCTAGCCTTGATGTTTGCTTTAAAGGTGATCAAACATGGTTTTATCTAATATTGATTTTAATTCTGTTTTTAATATTTGACTAATACCTGTATGGTGAAACTGTTTATTAGAATCAACACACCGTATTATCCTTCATTTGCCACCCTCCAGAAGGAAGGACAGTGCCAGCGTACTTGAATGCATTTTTAACAGTTAATTTACATCCTGTTCTAAACGTTCTCTGTGTGCTGGCCAAGCCTGCACAGTAGCTTCTCATAGACATTTCTAGAGATATCGCCCATGTATCTCCAGCCTATGGATACAGCCATAGAAATATCTAAGGGGAGCTACTGCACAGTTCCTTTTTTGTCATCACATCAGACACAATGTAAGCAATTTGAATAGTGAGTTCTCTACCCTTTCAAATGGTTGTAGATAATTTTTGGTCTAGTTAGGGATGCACCGATACTTTTCGAGTACCAATGCTGATACTTGGCATTTTCATGAGAACTATCCAGGGTTGCAGCGTTTGGAGCTGGGACCTGGCTCTGGTGCTCCACCACTGTCCTGAAATCATTAGTCTGTATTGTTTTAGAAAAACTGTCACATGGCAATAAACAAAAATGTATCAGTACTTGTTCTTGTAAGTACTTGGGCAAGTACCAGTACTTGTACTGGCAAAACTGGTATCGGCGCATCCCTTTATTTATATTTATAAAAACAAATCATACATTAAAACAGAGATGTACAAATCCCAGGAGCTCCGTGTGCTCCTTACAAATGACAGCTGCCTCCTAACGTTTGAATTTTTCTCTAGTCTAGTCTTGGAGCTCGAAAAGTATCGGCACATGTACTTGTACTTGTACCGAGTACTGTACTTGGTATCAATGCATCCCTAGGTCTAGTACTTTGTGCAAAGCTATACTAAACATCATAAAGGCAGAACTTGAAAAACCTGATACCTTTCAATGAGCCTAAACATAGTTGTTAAAACATTCTAGTTTATAGCATCTCTGAAAGGACAAAGGTCATGGTCCTTAAACCCATGAGCCCGTATCTCATGATCTAGGAACCAATTGAGAGGCATTGTAAATACTTGAGTTTTTCTAACTTAGAAAAATCCCAAATCAATTCACATTTCTTAAATCATGATTTGATAATGCTACATTAATAACCAGTGCTTGCACAAATGCATAAGAGAATTACAATCAGTTTGGTACCAGACATGACTAGGCTATAATGTACAGAAGACTAACTAGGCACATTAAATGTCGTCCTAAGAAATCTATACATCCAGTGGCTATCAAATTTTGTCTACCAAACCTGGATACATGCTATGCAGTAATATATTGTTGTTTAGAATGCACAACCATATCATCTGGAAATATTAAAACAGTTATCATACCTGTATCTGAGGGAGGGTCTGCTGAACTACCATGAAACACTTCCACACCCCTTAGCACATTCCTCAAACCCTTTGATTGGTCGTGTCTTTTCTGTAACCGCCCTTCTCAGGCTCCTGAAAAGATGGTTGCATCTTCAGCTCAGGAGCTCTCAGTCTACCATCAAGACCATGTCAGAATGCTAAGGGTCATTCAGAAGAGCCCTGGAGCCCTGGAAAGTCTCTGTGTAGGGTGTGGCTGAGAGTCCAATCATCACATATTGGTGGCAGTGGTGGGATAGGAGCCTGCCACCGTCACACCCTTTACATTTTTGTGCATAGAGAATGTATAACTTTCAACAACATCCTGCAGAACAAACCTGTTTAAATTTAAAATGCTAACAAATTGTTGAAATTCACTTCCTGGCAGGAGTTTGTACATACACCAGTTTATTTGAAGTGAAATCCTCTTAGCAGGTGATAAATTCACTCCACATTCCATTTCAAGTCTGATCATCTCCCTAATATTGCAGAAGGCATGAAAACTGTCTATTGGACAAATAGGGAACTACGCAGTTGTGAATAGCCATGCATCACAATGATAAGTGGTGTTCATGATTTTTACATTGGGGAGAAGATTGCAAAACATAAGCAGAAAAGTTATTTTCTCTATGTGCAATAAACACAATCTCTTGTCTGTGTGCTTCATGCTTACACAAACTCTGCTTTCCATAACACAGCACCCATTGTTTCGTTATAGCTTTTAAGAGGGACATTTTGTGCCGGATAATAATGGCCTAGTAGCATATTGTGTGATGTCCAGCATTGTATGTAAAGTGGAAGCTTGTAGGGGGAAAATAAAAACATTATTAAACTATGTTCAGTATATTGTAAGGATTTTAGCAAACTTTTTTGCAGATGCATTACCTTTTATTTTTGAAGGAAACAGCTGTGTTTGTGGTCTGTCCTGTCCTTTTTTAACCATTTAAAGATGTTTGCACACCCTTCCAGGCCAGGCCATTTTTCAGTATTTAGCCCTGCGGTATTTTGACTGACATTTATTCCGTCATGCAACGCTGTACTGAAATGATTTTTATGCCATTCTTTTGGGGACACACAGAGCTATCTTTTGGTGGTATTTAATTACCACTGGGTTTTTTACATTTTTTTACTATATAACGCAAAAACTACCGAAATTTGAAAAAATAAACTGTCTTCCCTTTATTATGCTAGGAAACATTTACTATAACCCATTTTTTGGTAAAATATAAAAGACCGGTCACATTGGGTAAATAGACACCAAATCGCAAAAATTCTACCACACCCAAAATTGGCCATAGGCGATGCTTTAAAAGCTTTTAGCGCTCATTAGTTTAGTGTTAACAGTGATTGATGGCCCTAAAATTATTGCTCACACTCCTACGTTAGCAAAGATATGTAACAAATGCTGCGTATTTGGCGCAATCGTTGTTTTTGTGCATAGGCACACCTATCGCATGTTTGCACATCTATGTGGGGGTGGGGGACTTTTAAAAAAAATGCTCGGATTTTATTTGTTTGTGTTTGTATAATTTCTTTTTTTGTGACCAATTTTTTGAACTTTTTTTTTGACACTTAACTTTATTGTTATCACATAGGGGGCTAAGAAGTCCCCTATGTGATATCAAATTACAGTGACAGGTCCTCTTCATGGAGACTTCAGGGGTCTCTAAGACCCCTAACATCACCTAAGGACCAGTGATGTGCGGTACCTTTTGCTCGGGGTGAGGCATTCCCCAGCCCTGCCCACCACCAGATGAAGCCCCACCCCTGCCAACAGAAGCTCCACCTCCTGTCTGACAAAGCTGCACCCCGTCTGACGAAACCCTGCCCCAAACCTCTCCCCGAGCTAGTGTAAAGGAAGAGACAGGGAGGAGCCTCCCTATCCCTCACTTGCTCCTCACCGCTGAGGCTCCATGACAGGTTAAAAATTGGTATTGGTGCATCCCTAATGGCCAGGGTCACTAGCCAGGAGGAATGTGCAAGAGGCAGCAAGGGATGGGCTGGCTTTGGCATTATCAGGTAGTGCCCAGACTTTATATGTCAGTCAGTGGCCTGAGATTCAGCAATGACAGGAAGGTTCCGAAGGCTGCTAAATATTTGTGCAATCACCTCTAGGTGCCTGCATATATACCCATGTCAGTTTTATCCCCTTCCCCCAGTGATAGAACTTCATGAAGGATAGGCTAGGATAGCTTGTACTTTCTGACCAATATCTACAATGGAATGAACTGGAATAAGTTCTCAGTTTGCATCATCTGCTCTAGTGTAGTGACTCGCATTGCTTTTCTACCTGACTGAACAGTTTATATTTGATTTGCAATGTCAGGGAGATATAAGGAGACCAGCTGAATGAGACTGATGAGCAATGCATGGAGCCATGCACAGAGTGAGAATACAAGCAGCTCAGCTGCAGAAAGTCAGATAGGAGGATGACAACTCAACTGGCTGACACTATAGATTGATTCATTCCCGTACAGGCTGCTGAGTCTGTACATGTGACAAACACCTGAGCACAAATGTATTTATTTTCTGCAAAAGAAGATCCAGTGAATAGATACTGATCCTGCCAACAAATCAGTTTTTTGTACATTGTGTAACAAGCAGGAAATGGATTAGGTGTAATCTTGAATTTTAATAGTTATCTATTTAACCTGTGGGTCGTATGGCAATAACAAACCCATTTGCCTTTGCTGATCACTTCACTTAGATTGAGAAGCATTTTGCAGACAGATTTGTATTTCAATGTCAAGAATAACTCTGCCTAGAACGTATATCTCCATGTTGTGTTCTTGGTGGCACATTCATTCACATGCTTCCTTCTTATATACTGTATTTGGTGGCCCTTAGTGTCAGTGTAATTCCACACAGTTTCCCAGTTCTGTTCTAGTTTTTTGTTAACTATGAAAGTGAATTGGAAAAAATGTGGAAACATTTTAAAATTAAGCAATAAAACTTTTATGATGGCATAGTTCTTCAAATGAAAAGAAGAAAGACAAATCAAGTAACCCATACAGGTAGTATGTAATACATCTGCAATAGTGTTTCTCCTTTACTGTATAGATGAAGTGGAGACATAAAGTACTGCTGTGAAATAGAAACATTTTCTGGTTTATTCAGCCCACTGTTGACCTTTAAACTATATTAATATTGGATGAAGAAGCCCTTTAAAGGATAATATACACTGCGGCCACAGTCAGCATTTCACTTTCCCTATGCTGGGCTCTGCAGTTTTGTGTATACACAGCTCATGGTACCATAGAATGTATATGGGAGCTCGTCTCCTTGTAAGCCTATTTATTGTATGCTATGGATGAGCAATGCAAATCATTCCTTTGTGTCCCAACAGCTAGATGCACATCTAGCTGCTGTATAGGGAAAATATAACCTATTACTACAGAGTTATTTTCCAAAACTGCATACAGCTGTTTCAGTTTTGTGTCCATCATCAATGCAGTGTATGGAAACCATGGTTATACTGTCTCGTTGAGTCCCAAGCCCTACTTGTTTTTGTGATATGTGATGGAATGAGACATGTGAATAACTCCTGTGTTAAGAAGGCTTTACTGTGCTACGCAATGATTAGGTTCAGGGTTGTCCCGAGGCCGGGTGTCACCCAGAGCAGTTACCGGGTGACACCCCGCCGTAACGTCCCCGCGCACGTGACGTCACTACGCGCGTTCGAAATGAGGTCATCGAGCATGTGCGGAGATCTCATTGATACCTGCTGGCGGCCATCTTGGTGATGGACTCCGGTCAGTCACCTGGCAGGATAAGGTATGCCGCCGGGTCCCCTCCTCTCTCCCGAAACTGTCGGGCACTTGGTCCATGACTGAGTGCCCGACTTTTCAGAGGGGGGTGACACCAAAATGAATGCCAGTCATTTTGGTGTCACCCCTCCAATGGTGTCACCCGGGTGTGGGCCGCATCCCCCTTGTGATGCCACTGATTAGGTTGGAGGGCTTTTTTATTGCTTTAGTCCCATCTTATCCTAACCTGCCTGGTTATACTGTCATACTATGAATAAAAAACAGTGCATGTGATAGCTCCAGTGAGATGCTGAACATTGTATTGCCAACGGTCTGGGCAAAACATGGCAGGCTGATCTTAATTCTGTATTAGATCCCATTCACATGGGGACTTAAGCTGCATTTGGGGATTCCTATGGCAAGAACCTACACATTCTTTTGGAGGGAATCCCTCCCAGGTGCCCCACTTCAGATGCGGCCACTGGGTCTGTTCAAGTTAATGACAGGGTGACAGCGGCCGCAGCTGTCAGTGGCAGGCTGCATGTAATCATACATGGAATGAATGCCTGCAGATCGGGAGAGATGATTGTCCCTGTACACAGGATAGATGCATCTGTACGAGGACACTTGGGATTACCGCAGCAAGAATCTGTAGGTTCTTGCCGCAGAAATCCCTGAAGGCAGTATAAGTTTCTGTGTGAATGCAGTCTTAGACCATAAACATGTAATGCGAAAAGGGGAGGATTGCTGTGGAGCTAGGTAATCTGAATTGCATTTTCAAGCCAGATCTATTGCCCCAGCCTGTTAAGCAATGTAATCCTAAAAGCAAACGTGTGCCAGGGCTTTTGGGGAAAGGGGGGTACTGGTACTTCAGCAAAATGTAGGAATATCTCAATATTTTCCACATATGTGTAAACTGACTATTAGAAAAAATGGTCATTCAGAGATTTCTAATAGCATGAACAATCAGGTCTTACATCCTTGGCAACCCAGCCAAAACTGAATGGAAGTCTTCTGGCAGTTCAAAAAGTAACATTAGATCAATTAGGTTGTGGCTGAATTGCTCAGGGTATGAGGTATTAAGGAGGAAAAATGCCTTTCCCCCAAGATTTCATTAGATTTTTTTAGTTTACAGATGAGATTTCCAGGAGGGCTCTGGTTATATAGTCCTCCAAGGAAGCCCATGTGAGGCCAGGGATACATCACCAGTGCCCCACTAAACCAGGAAATGGAGAAACAGTAACTATAAGTAAAAGTAAAAATATGTTTGTTTAACTAATGAATGTAAGATGGTTTCATATCAGCATGAAGAGCTGCATGCTGATTGATTTTAGTGAAAGGGGGTAAAAGTCCACTTTAAAGGAGAACTATGGGGTTAAGGCTTTTCCCCATAGTTCTCCTTAGGGTAACGGGAGGACACAAACTAGCGTCCTCCCGTCACCCTAAGCTCAGTATACCGCGAGCTACAGCTCGCGGTATACTGAGATGCCACAGCTGAAGCGGATCCCGACAATTATGTCTGGATCCGCCCAGCAGCGTGAGTGACAGCTGGCTTTGCCTATCTAGAGGCAGAGCCGGCTGTACCCGCCCCCTCCCCCATCCGATCCGCCAGTCAGCGCTGGCGGATCGGAGCGGGGAGTGGGGAATCCAGCCCCTCCCCTGTCACGGCAGAGAGCTGTGACAGGATCGAGAGGTGAGCGAACGCCGGTATGTGTTCGCTCACTTCTCGACCTACTGAGCCGACCTGTGACAGTCTCATTGTCACAGGTCGGCTAGAACAAACTATGAGGTGAGTGAAAAGTACTCACCTCATAGTTCTCCTTTAAAGAGTGAATAAAGAACATTTATTCAAAAATGATTAATCGGCTAATGATTAACATACATTACATGTATACACATTTTTTGCCATCCTCCCCACAGCCCCCCAACCTATTTCAGGTAACAGGGCATCACCCAGACTGATGTATCCTCTTACCTATTTCTGGACGTATATATCAATAATTCACTCTATCCTTTCATGTAATAGTTTCCTTCGGTCCTACTTTCCATCCTTTTAGCACACAGCCCAACCACCCACCAAACTCTCTTCTGCTTTAGTTAGCAGAATATCTCCAAGTTTGCTTTAGTTTTGCCTCTTTACAGCATCAATTTCTAAACATTCCTATAATTCTCTGATTATCTGTCTTGGACATTTGTACTTGTACATGCCTAGCCTCACATATTTGTACTTGATTGCTGTTACTTTGTCTTCTCATGGCTTGTTTCCTTTCCATCTCACAATGTTCTCCCCCAAATTGTCCCTTTACTCTCTGTGCAATGAGCCTGTCACCTGGTAGATAGCGGCACAGAAGGTTTGTGGCCCAGTAGTACTTTGTGGTCATGCATCCCCCCTCCTGCTGAGACGTGAACTGCAAAATGCTGATGTCTGATTACAGCCAGCCCAGTATGCCAGAAGCTTTCATATTGCAGTTTACTTCTCATCCAGAATGGGTTGTACAAAAGTTACCTACTAGACCAGAAATGTCCTGTTACACAGGGTCAACACCATACCCCCAACTGTCCCTCATTGGGAGGAACTGTCCCTCATTTTGAAACCATATCCCTATGTCCCTCTTTTTGGTCTAATGTACAGATCTCTATGAAAATATTCTGTGTAACTACCAAAGTGTTATTATGCATTAAAACCTTTATCCTATTTACTAATTATCTTGTTTGACATTTCAAAAAGCCAGTATAATGGAAAAGTAATGGTGAAAAAACAATTCTGGGCTTAAACATTTATTTTTGGCATATAGATACTTAATGGTCTGCAGAACTGGAGGCAAGGCAAAGAACTGGAGGCAAAATACATTGTGCTGGAAGGTGTCCCCTTTCTCAGAAAGTTGAGAGGCACTGTATGACATTGTTTTTTTACCAGTCTGAGCAGTAAAAATTAAGCTTGTCACCAGTGCTATTATTAGAAAATAAATCATAAGGCTGGTATTGTTTCCCCAAAAAGGTATGTACAGCTGTTCACCACATAATAAGATATGTTTAAAGGGCATTATAAGATATGTTTGGCAGCTTGTTAGTAGAAGACATCGGGACATTTTGTTGCTAGATGGGCAGGGGGCAGGCCACAATGCAGCATGATTTGCAGCAGTTTATTGAACACATGCCGACCCTGGAGGTACACAACTCTCCTGAGAGCTCCTGCCTAATCCTGTCTGAGGAAAAGAAGTGCCAAAGTGTGCTGGCCAGATGAGACCCTTGCACCCATCGATAATATTTTTAAATGGAAAATCCCATATAATAATGTCAAGGATTTCCAGTAAAACAAAAAATTCCAACATTAAATTTTCCAAATTGTAACACAATTCGCATCTGTTTTTGTTACATATGATCTGTTACGTGTACTCTTAATTACATCAGGTATTTATGTTGTGTCAGTTATTCAATTCATAAAACCAGCTGCAAAGTTCATTGCTTTTGATCTGGAGATACAGACAGGCCTTTCTAGGAGTAGACTCATGAATGAGTGAGAAGGCCTGCCTGCTGTCAATCCCATTGTAATAAGAGAACCGTTAAATCTCCAGCACCCTATTTACATTTGGCCAGATTATTACCAAAGGTAAATGCCTTACTGCAGTGAACCTTAGGGTAGAGATACGTTACCGACCAATCTCTGTGCCAGTTCCTAGGAAAGCAGTATGCAAATTACACGAGCATTTAATTTCTGGAGCATTCTGCATACCCTATGTATAAAGCATTCCCCCAGAAATCTCTTGCCATGGAAACAGTGAAGCAATACTTAATTGCTGAGCAGTTTTGGAAAACCATAACTTAAATTGAAATGGAAAAGTAATATTAAAAGAGATGCTTGTGCTGGAGGAAAAGGGGAGAATGCTACACTTATGACATGTAGGTATCTAGAGGTGTCTGAACATACCTCCAGTAGCCTCCCAAATCTTCCTGTCACAACCAAATCCCACTTACGACATATAAACACACTTGTTCCAATATAAATGCATATTTGCATGAGGATTTAAATTTGGGTACAGTGACTATGCAATAAGTCATGCAGCGGGTTCTTCTCACTGACCATGACTACCATGGCCTTGTAGACAACATTGATAATTCAAGCACTTTTTTATGTATGGAGGGACACCTTAATAATTATTTCTTATTATTTCTCTCAACAGTATATACTGAGACTATTTTTTTTTGTGTATAGGCAGGCCTACTTTATAGGCTGGCATAGACTGATGTTCACTGACAGTGCAGACAGGGTAAAGCATTTTGCACCAGTATAACTGAGTGCTGTGTAGCACTGCTCAGCAGCTAACATGGAAAGTGTAGACTGCTGGAGAGTAAAAAATAGAGTAAACAGGACAATAGTTGATATGGTAAAACATGGCATTCTGCAAGCCTCTAAGTCTGCATTTTTAACCACCCCCTTCACATTTTAATCCATGGCCCCAGAGAAAGAAATTGTGGAGAGTCAACACTTTCAACTCCATTCTGATTGCTGCAGAGAACTTGCACTGCTGAGCGTGACGCCAACGACAGTTTGAATGAAGAGGCGCTGAACGCTTTATCGATTCCTTTCTCATCCGTGAATCTTCTGTGGGTCAGCTTGAGTGACCACACTGCCAAGGACAACATCATTAATATGCGTCTCTGCCCTCCTCTGATGCCTAACCCCCGGAACGGTGCATGGAGAGAGGAAGAGGGAGAAGGCAGCTCTTTTCTGCCAGAATGCCTGGCCTCATTGTGCACGAGAGATTACAGCTCATGGATAAACTAAACAGGCTTATTTATAAGCTGTGAAATACTTCTGTGCTTCTCTGCTAATTCAACGTGAGAAGTCATCCTGTAGAGCTTGAAATTTCACTCAGCATTTTATCCAGGGCAAACGTCATCACAGGGTCTGCGTGTCTGTGGTTAAAAGGAGGCAGAAAAAGGACAGATGTGATTTAAAAAAATTATGAAGTATAACTGATAAATTCACTTCAATGACAGAAATGCTGAACTAGAGCAAAGGACAAAAGTAAATGACCAAATCTCAACAAAGACGGGTTAAATGACTGAACTTTGTTTCATTTAGATAAGATATTTCCATCAGGCCCCATTCACACTAGATCCTTTGCATCTGTTTTTTTAATGGATGCCAACTTAAGGACATTTGAAAATTAATGGGTATGAATGGGAACAGCTCACACCAGTGAGTTGCAGTGTTTTGCACTGCCCTCCCCTAAAAAAAAAAGTAGAGCAGGCTTTACTTGAACTGCTAACACATGTCAACACAAGGCAGAACCAATACCTACAAAGCTTAGTGTAAAGATAAAACTAAATAAAACACACCCGAAAAACGCTAAGCAATGGATGTCAACAGCCTATTCAAATGTTAGTCAATGTACCTCTGTTGACTCGCGTTTTTGGTTCTGATTACAGTGTGAATGCACCCTCACACACTGCACTGGATACAACCTTGGCAGGTAGGGTGCTGTGGCCATTCCTGTTTGGCATTGCATGGACACATAGAAAATATGTTGCCAGCACACATTAGATCTCATAGCAAAGTCCAGAGCTTTATTTAAACAGCATACATTTCAATGTTTTGAAACCATGTAAGATCTTCAAGTGAAACTATGGGCAAAATCAAACATGACATATATGAACCAGTCTGTCAATAGGAGTCTTTGTTTTCCTGAGTCCGCTTTGTAATAGTAATAAGTTGCTTTTTTTGTTGTTGTTTTCTTTGCATTGTACTTTAACAGACCAAGTTGTCCAGCAAATGTGGCAGTTAGAGGGTTAAGTCAAATCATTTAACACTGACAGGGGGTGCACACCATGGTTAACTTTTACCCATATATTTAAAACCTTTATTCATAAAAGGAAAAAAAAACAGTTCCTGCAACTTCTGAAAAAGTGCTAGCTGGAGTTGGGCTTTATTTTATATTGATTTAGGAAAGTCCATCCAAATCTGCGAGTCCATCTAACATTACACCCCTAACACTACCCCCTCCATAGGTTCACATTGCTGCCACAGGGTGGATATATTTCTCCTTCAAAGATAGAGTGGAGAAGTAATGGTAGCCACCCTAAAGTTTAACACAGAGGTGCTTTTACAACCACTGACCGCTAACTAAGAGGCATTTTGACAACCACTAACACAGGGGCATTGTGTTTCTCCTACTGATGACAGTCGGGCCCCCATACAGTGTACTGGTACTTGCCCAAGTACTTACACGCACTGATACATTTTTTTATTGTCATGTGACAGTTTTTCTAAAATAATATCGACTAATGATTTCAGGACAGTGGTGGAGCGCCAGAGCCAGGTCCCAGCTGCAACCGCTGCAACACTGGTAGTTCTCATGAAAATGGCAAGTATCAGCATTGGTACTTGAAAAGTATCGGTGCATCCCTACCTAAAATATATGCAAAAAATACACAGTGACAGTCCATTTTAGTTGCTTTACACTCTTCACAACTCACAAGATTTCTAGCAAAATCAGATATATTATTTATACTCATCAAACAGATATAAAAGGACATTTTTTATGGAATATGTAGCAGACCAAAAGGGAGCCAATAAGAAAAGTTCATTGTTAGGGTTTACATAACGCTTTGAAACAGACATTTATATGACAGTCCCGGCTCAAAGTGTATTACAGACTGGGAGTTGAGAAGAAAAATTAGTAGAAGTTAATCCAATTAGTAGATCTTAACTCAGTCCCTGCTGCAATCGTTGGTCCAATTAGTGGCTCTTTTGTCACAACTGTGTCCTGTAGTAATGTAGGGTCTGATGGTAGGAACTACATAGCACAGGGGTGTGGCAGGAATCCGACACTCCCAGAAGTGTCAGATAATAAAGATTCTTCCAGCAGTGATTCCTCTTGATTATAGCAGAAATCAGTGGCAGGAAAGGTGACTATTAACTATCTTCTTTGCAGCGACATACCTTTTACATATTCATTTAGTGTCAGAGTCGATTTAATGGCTGCTCCAGGCTCTTGTCAGCTGCTGCACCAGAGCACAGCCATGACAACAAGGCATGTGATCACTGTCAAAGGGTGGGAACTGTGTTTTTGTGCCGAGCAATTTATTGGAAATTGCCCTTTATATTGGCACTGTGACCCATCCCAGCAGCCATGCAATGGTGCCAGCTTCTGAAGTCCCTATTTTATGTATGAAAGGTTGTGAAAATTAATGTTAGTTAGTTAGTTAGTTAGTTAGCACCCCCTGGATCAGCTTGTGGCACTTTAAGCTGACCAGCAGATTATTGCTCCCTTGATGCTGCTCTTGCTTTCCCTGCTTGATGGACAGCTGCAGGGAGAGAGGAGCCTTAGGAAGAACATAATTGTTACTGCAGCCTGGTTAAGCCCGCCCCTTGCAATTGCTGTCAGGAGGACTCAGATTGGCTGCGGAGCCGCTTGTGTAAGGACCCTGCCTACCCGACCCTGGAGAGAACGGGGAGAGAGACAAGGGTAAAGGCACGTGAAGGCTGCAAGGCACACAGGCTGGTGTGCTGCAGCCAAAGAGAGGGAAGTGTCCCCTTTGTGTTGCATGAGACCCAGGAAAATAAACAGGAAGAGTCCAGGTCATGTGCTGTGGCTAGATGCATGACATTGCCCTGAGCTGAGTTACACGGGGCTCAGGGCTGATACAACATGCAGCTGCTAGAGGCTATTTGCTGCCTGAAGAGCTGCAGACAATTCTCCTGCCAAGAGAACACATGGCTGCTGTGCTAATTCCAGGGTGAATGTTCTATGGGATACCCTAAGGCCTCATGTTTATGTTCCTGTGTTATTGCTGCAGAGAATGTGTGCTATACTGCTGTTCTAGAGCACCACTGCTGTTCTAGTATTGTGCTGCTATAAGGGGGCTGTGTTGCATTAAAAAAAAGCAACTTTTGTTTGTGCCACAGAAACATAGGGCATAACGACCCAAAGGGGATCACGGTCCATATGCCTCCAACCAGGGGCTGTAATTTTGTACTAACCCAACACCCAGGGCAAAAGAGTGATCCAGGAACTGACAGTGATAGGAAAAGGACCCTTGTACTGGTTTGGTGAGTGGCACCTTGGCTATCTAGATTGCTGTCCCTTGAAAACACCACAGAGAGTAAGGGCCCCAACCCCAGCAGGACTGTATCTAGTTTCACCCAGGCTAGTGGTTTAGGTAGCGCCTGGTATTGCTAGATACACTGTTATTCTCAAAGTCTGCCAACTATTGCGCTACCATTTAGTTTGTGGGCAGGGTTGTTGGCAATTGTGTTCCTCACTGTACTAATATTCTATGTTATATTAACTAACCCTATTCCTTTTACAGGATTGTGTCTTTCAAATAAAGCCCATTGAAACGTTTTCAGGTGTATCAGTGGTCACTTGGGTTCAGGAGCAGCGCCGGTCATCACTGTAGCAGGGCAGTAGGACCCAAATAATCCAGCAGCTCCTTCAGGTTTGAGCACTACAGAAGCATAATGACAGCTGTAATAAACTTCAACAACAACTAGCAAGCTGCATGTGATGTAAGCCTCGTGCATGGCATGTGTTTAGACGATGCCAGGAAGACAGTGATGAAGGAAGCAAAGCTCAGCTGTATCCCTCCTGCCTTATACACCATTCTCCTAGTTAATCTTTCAGCCAACAATAGCATTCCGTGCTCTTGCAGTGTAATTGAAGTAATATCCCTGGCTGCTCTGCTGTTCCATTGTTAAATGCCATTATTTTTTCTTGCCTTTATTACTATATATGCAGAAGATGGAGCCCCGCAGCTCAAGAATTTCTTATCATAGGAGAGTCATTGTGCCTTAATGAAAAAGACAGGGAGCACTGCTCCTCTATCAGGACGTCTAAGCACATGCATATGAATAGAGTTTTCAAACACCAGGATTTCTATAGCATAATCACGCTTAATGACGCTGACCCCAAGTGCTTTTTAAGGGCTTAAACAGGCATGTTAAAAAGTTGCACTACATATACCTACTGGTCACGGCGGAAAAGCAGCTGGCGGCTGCGTCTCCTGCAGTTTGGGCTCTTTTTCATTTACATAAAGCCGCAGAGCATTAGGTCAGTGATTAGCATGATTATAGCTAAGTGCCAACAGTGGCAGGAAAGACTTGTGAACTGCACACCAATTTATTCTGTGCTGTGCATAGAGTAAGGCCTCTGAATAAAAGTGTTTAGGGAAAGAACCGCCTGCTTTGCCATTAGCAACCATTTAGCATCTGTCTTCCATTTTCAAGCACTTATATAATAAATGCAATAAGATAATTGGTACCTGTAAGTAAAATTCAGTAAGTACATTTTTATGCTTGAGCATCAAACTATTAAGGATAATTTCCTATTTATATATAAAATCAATG
>NW_017307502.1:157748-170490 GCF_000935625.1 Nanorana parkeri
CCCCCCCCCCCCCAAATAAAGCTGCACAAATACATTGGGGACATTGGGGTATGGGCACAATGTAATGAAAATGTGACAACTTTATTGGTGTATGTATAGCCAAAACATTTTTTTTGTTAGTTTTGGATAGAGAAAGGAAGGATGAAAGTGTATGGACTGCCAAAACATTTTGTTGTTGTTTTAATGTTTTGGAAGGGTTTAAAATCCTACCAATTTATTTGTTGCTGTCTGTCTACCATTGGGAACATTTCACTTCCGGTCCCAGACATGAAACAGAAAGTTAGTGGAAATCTGACCCTAGAACAGGTGCTCCTGTTGAATGATTTCCCCTCCCCTCTTGTTGTAGGGACAAATCTAAAATTTGGCATTTCCCCTCACCCTATTTCTTGGTGACAATGGTCATCAGTAAAAATAGTGTTGTGAATCTCCCCAATAAGGACACAGACACAATAAAAACTAGACAGAGTGCCTAATCCCCATTGCTTAATCCAAAAAAATTTAAAAAATCTTAGAGATACAATTTAAAAACCACTGTCAGGATGTTTTTGCCATATGTGCACCAATTATGAAATTTCCCTCTATTTCCTGTCCTGTGGAAGCAAAAATAAGCAGAATTCTGGATTACTTTATTACCTGCTGCCTGTCCTAAACACTTCCTTACTGTAGATTAAGCTTTGCCTGCTGCCTGCCTTGACTTCAGACTGTCTCGGAATTACACTGCTTCTGCTGCTTTCACTGACCTCGGACTGTCTCTGGATTAAGCTTTTTGTCTGCTGCCTGCTTTGACCACCACCAGCCTTTGCACTTTGTCACAGGAAAGATATCAGCTGCGCTACAGCCCATACCTGGTACTCCTGAAGACTATAGGTGCTCTTTTCCTTTACACTCACTCGGTCCCTTGTGCCACCTGGCCATAAACCATATCATCATGTATTAAGCCCTATGGCAACCAAGTAACAGTGGGCCTACTGCGGTTGCTACAGGTAGAGATACACTCGCCAGCTATAGTTTCAGACCTCTGGTACCAGGAAGAGCGTTACATTAGGAGTTCTTTCATCCTGACACCAATTGCATGCCCATGGCATGCTGAGAATGTGCACTGAGCTAATCATGTACGTCTCCATGTACAACTATAAGAAAAATGCTAGCAGGCAAGAAAATAGCTTTTGTGGCAGAAGAGACATACAGAGTCTCTTTTAAAATAAAAGGCTACCTAAAATGCTTTTAGATCCATGGACATAGGACTCAATAACACACCATACATACACACCATAAATGACCATCATTGTTCAGTGGATCGCCTCTGCTTATGCTATTGCTAGACGTAGTGCATTTTCATCTATAATGGAAACTGCAGAGGGTCATATATGTACAAATAACCATACCAACATGATATTAAGAAGATATGCCATCATATAACAAACAAGAGCCTAGCATACAATAAATAATTAAAAAGAGTTAAAGGAGAAATTAGAGTTAAAGGAGAACTATGGGGTCAGTGTTTTTCCCCATAGTTCTCCTTAGGGTAACGGGAGGACACAAACTAGCGTCCTCCCGTTACCCTAAGCTCAGTAACCTAAGCGCAGCCGGAGCGGATCCCGACGTAGATGACGGGATCCGCCCAGCTGCGTGAGTGACAGCTGGCTCTGCCTATCTAGAGGCAGAGCCAGCTGTACCCGCCCCCTCCCCCGTCCGTTCCGCCAGTCAGCGCTGGCAGATCGGAGCGGGGAGAGGGGAATCCAGCCCCTCCCCCTGTCACGGCAGAGAGCCGTGACAGGATCGAGAGGCGAGCGAACCCGGTATGTGTTCGCTCACCTCCCGATCTACTGAGCTGACCTGTGACAGTCTCATTGTCACAGGTCGGCTAGAACTATGAGGTGAGTGAAAAGCACTCACCTCATAGTTCTCCTTTAAACGCAATATGTTGACGATAACATAAGGTGGTAGGAGAGTGCCCAAAGGCCTTTCAATTTAGCAATGTAATATAAAATGTAAAAGCACAGCAAGAGCAGAAAAAAATCTATTAGTATCACACTGGCATTTAACTATTAAATAGAATAAATCCAGACTGGCCCTGAGGGGGTGACATAATTGGGAATTTCTAGTCTATGTGTTGTGTGTGCTCTGCAGTTCAACACCTCTGGGTAGAGGTCACCAATCCTATGCAAACACATATCACTCTGAGGCCTGGGGCGGCCTTGATAAATATGTCAATAGACACTTCATCAAGGCTGCAAAACAGATTTGCCAGACACACATGTAACAACTCATTTGTCACTAGCTGTGGAATAACACCCATGTCTGCTTTTCACAATTAAATGCCAGCACTGTGCTATAGGTCTAATGAGATTGTGCCTAAAAGTCATGTCTTTGGCTATCGTACAGAGTTGGCAGGTACATAGATCAGTTCTACAATGAACAAGTCAGTGCACCAAATGAAGTAGCTCTGATCATGATGAGCTGTACCCGCTGGTTGATATACAGGAGAAGTCATCATAGCCAAACAACATTAGGGTCCAGGCTTCATGGTTCATAGCATCCAGCTAATAGGGAAGATGTTAATGGTGATGTTCATGTAACTATATTTCTCAATATTTTGTCTATAGCTGGCAGGGCAGGCTATAGGCAAAATGGGGCCCTGGGTAAGTATAGAGTGGGATCCCATATTCACAGAATTCTATCTCCCCATACCGGCTGCCATTCTACCATCTTGAGCCATGGAGATAGTGAGTCCCTCTCCCCGCAAAACACTGGTCCTGCTCTCTAGTTAGTTTAAGTGTGTCTTTAGGGAGCTCACATCAGGGACTACAGACAGGATGGTGCCTTCAGCATGCCTAATGGGGATTCCCATTTTATTGACTTGACTCCTGAAAACGTCTGGGCAAGACATACTTCAGTTTTTACACCCTTTATTTTAGCGGTGAAACTTGTTGAGTAGAGCTTGATGCCTCCAGATTTGTTTTGCATTGGTACACTGAAGATAACTGTGCGGGGTCTGGTCATTTTCCCAGGTTGTATTCACCATCTGTGCTTGCAGCATATGAAAAGTGACAAAAAAATGTGCAAGGATACCACATATCTTTTTTACTGTGAATTGAGGCTGTCATTAGGAAGGGGCATTGCTTTCTCAACCTTAAGTCCTGGGTGCACCCAAAGTCTAGGATCCAAGACTTTCACTTAGATATAGTGATTGATTTAAAGAGCACAATATACTTGCAGGCATTTTAGTATTGTTAGTTTAAGCCCTATTTGGGTTGTGACAGGTTCACCTTAATGTCCATCTTTGTTCTTAGACAGAATGATAGATGTTGAGGGAACTTTTTACGAAAGGTGTTCATTACTTTTGGTTTGCACTGATAATGCCCAATAATTCTGAAACAGCTGTAAGCCAGGATGAATACAAGACACTGTAAAATGAGACTGTAGCTGTGAGCATACTTCAGTGGTTCTGGACGCACATTTATACTGTATATAAATAATCTGAGTGGCTCCACCCAGAATCCTAACATGAGGGTCCCTTGTTTTATGCATTTGTATTGGTAGTGATGATGTAGTAATTATGCAGTATATTTTACTGAACTTGTAATATCTGTAGATAGTAAATTATGACTAACCATGGAATTTTACTGAACCCTTTAGGTAGTGCTTTCAATGACTCCACATTTGAGAACATTTGCTTTTTGATTACATCAGAGTTCCATAAACTCCTGTCTGGATAATTTATATATAGGCTTTAATGTATGGATTTGTAAAATCTGTAATCGACTATTGCCCCTGTTTGGTACCTGGCTTTAGGATAGCTGATAATAGGCACAGTAACAGCTCTCTACCTTCAAAACCTCTGACAGGCCTACTGTCTGTGCAACTCTTTCCATGTGTCAGGATGACTGGCAGCGGCTCAGTGAAGCACAACAAAGGACATCAAAACCTGGCTTCAGTCAAATTTGCTATCATTAGAATTCTTGTTACACATAACATTCTACCATTATCTGAGCTGTTAGGCAGCCAGTTACTTCAGTTACCAGGAGGCATCTATTACTTGAAAGATTTACAGCTCAGTGCTCATCTAATGGTGGCCTGATAACAGCAAGCAACGCTCTTGATTTTGAACATTGCTTGTGATGCTTAGGCTGTCCTTCTAGGAAACGATAATGAGCACATCTGGCGAACAGCTGTAAGTGGGCTAAGGAAAATAATTAAAGTACCACATGTGTACTGCTGCAACCAGTGGGTGAGAATAGTAACAGTGTCATGTATCAGCCTTGGAGATGGACAATCCGTGTCTCCTGCAGACTGTTCAGGCTTACCTAGGGAGGTGAGATAGTCCCGTCTACTCCCGTGGGGTATTTGTCTTGTGCAATGGACTCCCCAAAGAAGTGAACCTCAGGCTTTCTGTGAGCATAAACTGAACATGGGGCATCGTCTTGCAGAAGCATATTTGAGAAAAAGCCATAGATCAGGGCTGGTGGAGTAAACACCAGCACCAAGGAACACTAGGAACCTTCTTGCTCAAGTAAGATGTTCTTGCTAAAGCTGAGAACTTCCTTTTATAGCATTAAGGGAAATTGTCAACAGGTGCACATATTAGGCTCCAGGTGAGTAGTACTATCTTCCAGGTGACAAACACCTATGGAACAATCAAGGTCAAAGCTTGTGAGGAGTGACACTGAAACAGTAAGTTCCAGGAGAAGCTGCTGGAGCTTGGTGAATGACATCAGGAACCTAAGAAGTTGCAGCATTAGCAGTGAGTCAATCCAGCTAGGATCAAAATTTGAAAAGCTTCTTGGTGCTCCAACAATTTGTTTCTGGGCAGATATTTTCTCAACCATTGTGCATGGGCTGATACAGTAAGGTGCACACGAAATGGGCTTTGAACAGTAAAACAGTAGAATGGCATCATGGCAGACTCACAAACCAGCATGTAAAACAACTTGTCTCACCACTAAGGATAATAACAGAGGTTTGGATACACGTCTTCTGCAGAGGATGTGAAAGCCGCACTGCCGCGCCAAGGCACCTCTTATAGTGCGGTCCTAACTCTAAACTATGAGAGTATCCATCTTGGAGCACATGGGGGCAGAAGATTTCAAATTGGGTGCAGGTTTGTCAGGAGGACGCCCAGCCTCCTTAAAAGCACAGAAACACACAAGGGATCCCGAGCATCCCAATGGCAGCTGAGATTTGAAATCTTCTGCCCCCATGTGCTCCAAGATGGAGACTCTCATAGTTTAGAGTTAGGACCGCACTATAAGAGGTGCCTTGGCGCGGTAGTGCGGCTTTCACATCCTCTGCAGAAGACGTGTATCCAAACCTCTGTTATTATCCTTAGTCGTGAGACAAGTTGTTTTACATGCTGGTTTGTGAGTCTGCCATGATGCCTTTCTACTGTTTTACTGTTCAAAGCCCATTTCGTGTGCACCTTACTGTATAACTGGTGACAAGTTGTTGAGTGCGTTTGTCGTTTGTTTTGCTTGACAGGTTTTTATAAATGTCACTGTGCAGGCTTTTCAATAAAGAGTTCTAGGATGTGCCTGCACATCATTCTTGATCCAGACACCTGCCACCCATCTTACAGTAGCCACTTGCTTTGCCAAAATAAAGCCTTTAGATGGAAGGTGCTATCATGACTGACTTGGGGTCCCAAGATATTATAACTAGCACTCTGTACAAGGTGCTTATGCTGGTTGCAGAGGGAGGTGTAGTAGCTCCACCCTCAAACTGTCCACTGCACAAAAACGAAATGGGGGACCAAGGCTGCCCCTTGAAATGCGTGGCATCTGCTATTACTGGCTATTGCCCATCATTTCGGGAAAGAGGAGGAGCACTGACCTTCAGGGTGCTGCATTGACCAGGTAAGCACTCACTACATTATACTGCATCTGGTCTAAACTAGCACATGAGGGGAAAAAAAACACAAGTCATCTGAAGCTGCCATCTTTAAAGTCGACTGGAAATCAAAAAGTGAATATTTACTGTGTTGTAGGTAACATCTAGAAATGTTTGTTTTAATTGTGGCTAACCAATACCCCACAAAATATACCTTTTATTGTGAATCCCTCCTGAAAAATAACAGTGCATGTCCTGTGCCTTGAGCCTCATAGAAATATATCTGCAGTGTGAAATCACATGGGGGACACCTGACTCTAGTTTCACACGAATTGGAGTGAGATTTCATGATATCACTACTATGCTGCTCACTTTTCTCCTTCCTTGAGGGGGAGATGTGCCTGAGGTCCTGCAATGCAAGAAACTTCCTGTTTCTGCTCAATTTATTCTGTGAATCTGTGCTTCCTCCAGCTCTCTGGCGTCTGCCTGAATGTTCCCTCACCAGTCATCAGGTCACCAATCTGGAGAACCACTCTGACATGAGGAAGCAAGCTCCTACCACTACTGAGATGGCTACCTCACCTACACAGCATGGAACAAGGCATGGTAAGTCAGCAATGATGAATAGATACGCTGCAGGGAGACAGCGAGCAAAACTGGTGACTTTGTCCTCTTCTTGCTTTTTTTAGGGGCACAGCTTCCACAGATCAGGTTCTCTTTAACTGCAGAGTGAGTTGGGACTTGCAGATGCCCGACATATAAAACACTAAGGCTTGAAGGACCTTTTTTAGGTCTATCAGTTTGCATAATTCAGAGAATATCTCATCCACTATCATACAAAGCAGGGATCATTCACTTCCTTTTTCAGCTGGAACAAACAACAGCTTATATTTTCCTAAATGGTATTATTGTTATGCCTTTTGAACATATTGAAAAACACAATACTAGTATCAACAAACATTAGCGTAGCTTTTTCTCCTATATGGTACAGGCAAGTTCACTTAAATTAAAGGCATGATATTCCATTAGAATGTATATTTTTATGTAAATGATAATTCCATCACAGCTCAATGTCGCTTGTATATAGGCAGCCTAATATTCTATTTTTACATTTTATTCTGATATAACATTGCTTGCCTTAACACATCACCTAAGTGGCAGGCTGTGGCTCAGTCTCTGTTGCCAGTACTTTAGCACCACCTAGTGTCCCAATGTTTAAATGCAGCACTTGTGAAAGTCATATTACAGTGTCCTAATTGACAGCAGCAATAAGTGTTGTGCCGTGTTAGCCATCGACAAAAGTAGAAGTTTGGATTTAGGGCAATTGATTGCCTAAAGAAGAGGCCAGCGCTCTTTGAAAGCTTGCCCTACAATCGGATTAGTTTGCCAATAAATGATATCACCCTAAATCAAACTTCTACTTCTACTAGTGTCCAACTTGGAAAAGCTAAGTGCCTGATGATGAAAGTGACACTAAACTCATTAGTTGAATCTTAGATATTCATTCAGGTACCCTAAATTTTAACAAAAAATGTATCTTATTTGTGTGTCACTTGGCTGTAGATCCCCAAATCATCTCTGAATTGGTGCTGACACTGTCCTTACTTCTGGAGGGGGGCTACTTTTGTTCCCCATGGTCCCTGTGTGTGTTGTAAAGTAGTCACCGCTCCAAGCTCACTCCTGTGATGGACTACAATCTCACGTTTAGTTTATTCGTTTGTAGTCCATAACGGGACTAAGAAAATGATTTGCCTAATTAGGAGATAGAAGGGTCACCTGAGTGGCAGTCCAGTGTGGAACATGTTTGTAAATCACTAGATCGGCTGTACAGGATTACAAATTACTTGGCAGATAAGACAGTGAACACATGTATTTTGCTGTTTGGCAGGCATTTTGATTTAAGGCTTGTTGACACCAGCCCCGCTGGGCTGCCTTGGGCACGGTTGCCCAATGCAGTTCCAACACATATACAAGGCAATTTGCCTTACACCTTTTGGCTTCAGTGTACACCAATGTGCTGTGTTGGTGTGCACTGAAAAAAATAGGATATGCATTTTTTACTCAGCGCATTCTGCCGCTCTATAGTGCATCACAATGTGCTGCTGAGCATAGAGTTAAGCCTGGCCTGGGCATCCCTCTGATGCCGTGTGGGCCGCCTGGGTTGCTATGGCATGTAAGGGTGCTGGCTGTCACTGGTACAGCTCAGCAGCGGCGTTTCCCCTCACAGTCGCTGCAGAGCTGTGTCAGTGACAGCCAGCAGCTACGGCAGAAGAGGCCAGCGTTCGCAGTGAAGGAGGAGGCGGGGCCCGCCTAAGAGCAACCCTGCCTCCTGTTACATCACTGGCCAGCGACCTAAGAGCAGGTGGGGCCAGTGATGTAAGAGGAGGTCGGGCCCGTCTATAGAAGAGGAGGCGACCATGGAGGCGGACAGCGCTGACAGGTAAGAGGTGTGCAGCCCATCTGAGACCCTGCAGAGCCCGGGGACGGAAGAAGAGGCAGGGCCCGGGGACCACGGAGGCAGGTAAGAGGTGTGCAGCCCATCTGAGACCCTACAGAGCCCACTATAGAGAGTCTATGGTGGGCTCTGCAGGGTCACTCTCAGGTGGGCTGTTTGGTATATCAGGTGGGCTCTGCAAGTGGTATAACTAGCAATCACGGGGCCCCATAAAAAATTTTGCTATGGGGCCCTGTGATTTCTAGTTACGCCCCTGGTAGGGGCTATTTCACTGTGAGTGGTGAAAGTTTGGAATTCCCTACCACAGGCGGCGGTATCTGGGGATAACATTGATAAATTCAAGAAACTTCTGGATGAGTTTCTTCCTTTGCAGAATCTACAGGGATATAGGAAATGTTAGAGCCAGATAAATACAGACACACACACACATACATACATACATAGGTTGAACTGGATGGATCTTGGTCTTTATTCAACCTTACATACTATGTTACTATGGTTTTTTTTTAAGTTTATTTTTTCTTCATCATGTGTGAGTTTTGGCCACTTTAACTCCTGCCCCCTGGTGTGAATAAGCCCTTAAAGTTTATGCTTCAGATGCACATTGCTAAGACTTTTGACTTTTAAAATGTGGCCTTTTTAAGACCAGAAACAACCTCCAGAGTTGCCGATGCTTTTAACCATGCTGTGGTTCATTCTTTCCAAATATCTATGATTGTAATTTTCAAAATGTTACAGTGGCTGCAGAAGTCCTTGAGTGCTCTGACTCACTGCTGAGGGGGGCCTGCCACTGGGAAGAGATTGTTAATGTTGCATCAAAAGTATTGAAAAAGTAATTTCACCGGACACACCTGCCCACCAGTCACCTTAGCGCTAAAGATAGGGTGAACCAGCTGGAGGTCCCATTTCATCCTACAAGAGGCAGTAATGCTGTGTTCATGTTTGGACACAAGACTGGAGGAATGCTTTTTTTCCTTGAAATTTATGTGCACTTCGACTAAAAACACAGAGGCAGCGGCAATTTTAAGTGCCAAGTACCAAAACTTTGTTACATCCTGTTAAAGGTAAAACATACTGCACTCTACCTAAAGATGGCCAGATACCAGACAATCTCTTTAGATTTACCAACACTCACTGAGACTGAGGATCCACCAGATTGGGTGTAAATTAAATAGATTGTTATGCAGGACCTAACACTACACATACACAGCTTAAAGTGACACTAAACTCAGGAGTTAAATCTTAAAAATACATTCAACTACCCTAACTGTTAACAAAAATGTATCTTATTTGTGTATCACTCGGCTGTAGATCCTCAAATCATCTCTGAATTGGTGCTGGCACTGTCCTTAATTCTGGAGGGGGGCTACTTTTGTTCCCCATGGTCCCTGTGTGTGTTGTAAAGTAGTCACCGCTCCAAACTCACTCCAGTGATGGACTACAATCTCATGTTTAGTTTACTAATTTGTATTGCGATTGGTAACCGGGGGATACTGAACTGTCATTGCAACTGGCCGGAGCCAGCCATGAGATCACAGCTGGCTCTTCCCAGCTGTCAGTTGCAAGGCTTTTTATGCCGGCCAGTGGCCAGCCGCTCGACCCGCTTCGGATTTCACTTCGGCTCAGTTGAGCCGAAGCATATGCCTTCGGCTCGACTGAGAAGCTCGGCCAACTTCGGGAGCTGTACGGGCCTCCTTCACAAGGACTTGACACTCCACTGCCCTCCTCCATGGTGGATCGCTTCTACGAGAGCAATGGAGCAGCAGCTGCTCAGTGTTCAGGAGGCAATACTGCTGCCTGCTGAATGCTGGGTTCTGTTCTTTTTTTAATGCCAGTGGGATTTTCTATTGAAGTACTGCGTTCTGAAGTGCCACATGGGTACCATGGGGTTGTGGGGCAGTCCAATTCATTTCAATTGTCACGTTTGACAAGCGGTACTGCCTGTCAAGCATAACATGCTGTTGTTTTTTTGCTGCAATGCAAAACATGGCGGCCGAGGTAATGTGTACAGCACTCTGCGGCCACAGCAGCAGGCGGCGGTGAAACCACAGATCAGCCACATGGTTGATCTGTGGTTTCAGCAGTCAGCAGAGATTCACTTCATTCACTAAGCTAATGGAAAATGCCCTTGCAAAGTGAACAGCCTATTCGCCTTTAGTAAATGAACGCATAAGGGTCCACAACTAGATATTATACACGTATACAGATATGTTTGGTGCTAACAGGAGTTTTGCCTTTTATGATTCATAGAACAGCCCCCCTCCGATAGAAAAATTAAAACAATTCTACGGGGGCATTTTTGATTCATGGCTTTGACCCATTACGGTTGGCCTTACAACAACAAAAAGCCTTTTCTTCAGCAAAAAAAAAAAGGGAGCAGGAAAGGGGCAAAAATCTGTTAGCGGCATCTGCAGCAGTTTTCCAGGGTAGCAATTAATAGTCTCATCCCCTGGCGCTGCAAGGATTAAGAAGTAAGTAAATCAGATAAAAATCAGACTAAAAGTTTAAGAACAAAAACATCAATTAATGGGGCAGAACATGGGGATTTATTAACTGGAACATGTTATTGTAATGAGATTTCAAATCTCATTATCAACAGTGCTACCAAATCTCATTTATTGCTGAAAGGTGTATTTCCAGTGTAATTAGGCATGGTATTTTGATTAAAAATTAAACTGTTGTTCCAATAACTATGATGGAAACTAATGTGTTTTTATTTCAGAAGACATTTACTCTGTAACAGGCTTGGTCATAATGGAAAAGAAACATATACTTAAAGGAATTGTTGGATTAACCAATCCTTGAGTGATCATTTTAAAGGATACGTGTTGCACATGTGCCAGTTCTGCCTTACTAAGAAGTGAATGTAGTCTAAGGGGTCTATTCACGAAGCAGCCGAAGGATCTAGCCGTAGCTTTGGCTGATCCTTCGGCTAGCTTCGGCCCCAAGACCCCTTCGGTTCAGAAGAACCGAAGGGCTGCTGTACGGGCTATTCTAATATAGCCCGTATAGCTCCCGAAGTCGGCCGAGTGCCTCAGTCAAGCCAAAGGCAATTGCTTCGGCTCGACTGAGCCGATGTGAAAGCCGAAGCTGGCCGAGCGGCCGGCTGACAGCCTGCTTCTGACAGCTGGGCAGAGCCAGCCGGCCACTTGCAGAGAGATCAACATCCCTGGTTACCAGCTAACCAGGGACACTGATCTCCAGACAGCCCAACTCTACCGGGCGCTCCGCTAGTCTCCCGCCCAGGCAGTGCCCGAGGCCATATGAACTGTGTGTGGTTCTCCCAGCCCCGGCGTCTGGCAGCTCTCTTCTCATCGGACGGAGCTGCTCTGCTGTCTCTTCCTGCTGTTAGGAGGCCTGAGATCTCTGGGGACAGAGAACCAGGTAATTGAACCTTTCACTGCATGTTATGTACTGTATATGTACTGCTCGTACTTCATCTTCGTTTTCATCTAGGGATTAAAATAAAGCCAACCGGCTTGGAGGATCAGGTGAGTATAATTTTTTTATTTGTGAACCTAGGCAAAAATCAGCACTTAACTCTGGGTAAAAATGTTCTTAACCCTTGCAGTGGGGCTATCGCCACGCTGCAAGGGTTAACTGCTCGTTTTCGGGGGGCGTGTCCTGATCCTAATGGCGGCAGGTCGTGTCTAATGTGAGCTCCACGCTACCCGCCCGCACATACCTGAACACAGACATCCCGAACGGCTTCACGTCTCCCAGGCCTCTTGCAGAAGGAAGTGGAGGATGAATCGCAAAAAGACCAGAAAACAAGGGGCGCCGAAGGTACCCTCCACGGGCTTGATACAGCGCTATATGGCGGCAGAGACTCTGAACCGGTCACAGGGCTCAGCGGCTCGCTTGAGTCTCTCCCCCAGGCAGTCTCCACGTCAGAGGGTAATGGACTCGTCAACTCTTGGGCTGGAGCAGGGGGAGACCTGGAGCACTCCATATTATCGCCCATAGAAGAACTGGTGAAAACTCTACCTACTAAAAACGAATTGACAGATATGTTTGCCCATCTAGAGCAGTCATTGAAAACGGATATAGAAGCCATGAAAGGTGAGATGACACAGCTCCTGCACAGAGTGGAAGAGGGGGAATCGAGGTTAGATTCTCATTCGGTGTCAATTAGGACACTGCAGAGGCAGATACATTCATTACTTGGGACACAACGTACCACCTCGTACCGCCTGGAGGACCAAGAGAACAGGGACCGCAGAAATAATTTGAGGATCCGCGGTCTGCCTGAGGTAATAACTGACCCAGAACTAACGGAGACATTAAGGGGTATTTTTAACAAAATACTGGGAAATACACCACCCACCCCCCTGATGTTTGATCGTATACACCGTATCCCACGGCCAGATAATATGGCAGCCGAGACGCCACGGGATGTAATTTGCCGTTTCCATTATCATATGGAGAAAGAAAGTATTACACGGAAATTAAGGGAACAGC
>NW_017307502.1:170597-187323 GCF_000935625.1 Nanorana parkeri
CCTTTATTATTCTATAAATTAAGAATCTTGTGATAGATAGAAGGTATATGGGTACATAGTGCTATAATAGAGATGAAAAGGGAATATCGTGAAAAAGGAAATGTTAAATTAGTAAGATGTACCTGAATGTATAATCATGTAACACAGTTTGTCAAAAGTATGTAGTAATGATTTTTATTTTTGTGTTTTGTGCAACATTAATAAAAACTGAATATTTAAAAAAAAACTGCTCGTTTTCATCTAGGAATTTTAAAAACAAATGTTATACTCACCCGAACCTCAGAGTCAGCCGGCTGTCACAGCACTCCCTCCAGCCTTTCTCCTCCAGTATGGTTTGTCCCTCTGCGCCTTAAAGGAGAACTATGGGGTAAGTGTTTTTTCCCATAGTTGTCCTCAGGGTCACGGGAGGGCATATACTAGCATCCTCCCATGGCCCAAAGCTCAGTATATAGCGAGCTACAGCTTGTGGTATACTGATTACTGTCGAGATCCACCCAGCTGCGTGATTGACAGCTGGCTCTGCCTATCTAGTGGCAGAGCCAGCTGTACCCGCCCCCTCCACCGTTCGTTCCTCCAGTCAGCGCTGGAGGATCGGAGCAGGGAGGAGGGGAATGCATGCCGGGAGCCGTGAGTGACAGTCACCGCTGTCTGCAGGGACAGGATCGAGAAGTGAGCAAGCAACGGTATGTGTTCGCTCATGGATAGAGAACTGGCTATGGGAACGTGTCCAGAGAGTATCTATAAATGGCCCCTTTTCAGAGTGGGCTAGTGTAATGAGCGGTGCGCCTCAAGGATCTGTGCTGGGTCCCATATTGTGCCACCAATTTATTAATGATATCGGGGAGGGAGTAAATAGCCATGTTTCAGTGTTTGCAGACGATACAAAAATAGGGAGGGTACTAGAAACGGATCGTGACTGTATAACATTACAGGAGGACCTGGATAAAATAGGGGAGTGGGCAATTATATGGCAGATGAGGTTTAATGTTGATAAATGTAAAGTAACAGACTTTGGAAATAAAAATAAACAAATGGGTTATACTATTATGGGTATGCCGCTAGGGAAGTCAGAAATAGAAAAAGATTTGGGGGTCATTGTAGACCACAAACTGAATGGTAGCTTGCAGTGCCAGGCTGCTGTAAACAAAGCTAGTAGGGTCTTGTCCTGTATTAAAAAGGGGATGTATTGCAGGGACAAGTCTATAATTTTACCACTTTATAGATCATTGGTTCTGCTTCATCTGGAGTACGCGGTCCAGTTTTGGTCACCAGTACTAAGAAAAGATGTCCTTGAGCTGGAGAGAGTCCAGCGGAGGGCAACTAAACTAATTAGGGGAATGGAGGAGTTCTGCTTTAAAAGACATTTCTAGGACAGCTCTGGTGCAAATGTTTGATTTGCTAGGCTGGAAATAATTAAACAATTTAACCTTCCATTATTCTTGGTTTCCAATGTACGGAGTTCACTGTTTGAGATCTACAATATAAAAACGGGGAGATATCCCTGACCTAGAAGAGGGGCAACACGGCACCTCCTAAGTCTCTTTTATGGTGTAATTCCCAAGACCATAGCACTGTGTATAAGGAAATACTTGGAACAAATAACTGTTTTTTGTTTGATATCTACTTTTTTTGTAAGAACAGATTTTATGAAAGAGAGAACTGGATATATATATATATATGGAAGATAATAAATCAAGGTAGCCAGCCATCCCCTAAAACACTGCAGCCTTTGCTATGTGGTTTTGCCATCCATGTGCACGAAGTCCCACTCATGGGTAGTCAGCAGCACCGCGTCTGAGTACTTTGTGTTCCCCGTCTCATGTCTGATGCATTTTAGATAAACTGAAAATAGACACAACATTTTTAGCTGTGTCTACGGACGGCAGATTTGTACTAATCAGCAAGCTATTTTAAGGCATTGCACTTACCAGCTTGCAAAGCAGAGCTCACAAGTATATACAGGTGAAACTCGAATAATTAGAATATGGTGCAAAAGTAATTGCAGTAAGTGCTGCAAAAGGGGCCCAAACCAAGTACTGAGTACATATGCATGCTTGTACTTTTCAGAGGTCCGATATTGTTCTATGTACAATCCTTGTTTTATTGATTGCATGTAATAATCTACTTTTTTGAGGTTGTGGATTTGGGGTTCTTGGGGTTTTCATGAGCTGTAAGCCATAATCATCACAATTATGACAAATCACGGCTTGAATTATCTTGCTTTGCATGTAATGAGTCTATCTCATATATTAGTTTCACCTTTTAAGTTGCATTAGTGAAATAAATAAACTTTGCACGATATTCTAATTATTCGAGTTTCACCTGTATATATAAAGCTGGTCTATGATCATTTAGATACATTTCCAGTGTGAGCAGCAACTTCTAGAACCTTCTGTACTAACCTAGAGCTGTCCCTAGCAAACAAGAGAATTACAATCTTTGAAAATATAATAGCAAATGGACACTGTTATGGTGCGCAGACAGTTTTATGTGATATTTTTTAAAGGTTACACACTTTTAGAAATATATTTTAGATAAAATATTTATTTTACTAATACACATTAAAGATAGAATGCAGCAATACGGTAATGCACTTAGAGAAGCAGTAGCACTTTCTTTCTCTCACTAAAAGTCAGTTTGGAACCACACAAATCAGGGAGAAAGAGGGGCAATGAGACACTACTCTGACTCATTCAGCTGTGTTTTTAAAGTGAGATTCAGCTATTAATGTAGTATTAAATTCTCCATATTTTTTCATTAATAAGGGCTTGTTCACACCATCTTCGGTTCAGATCTGAAGGTGTTTCTGGAAATGCGGTATGTGCCGCTTTTTAAAGTTTTTTACACTTTTTCATGCAGTCCAGTGTATCACAATTGTATTGTGATTGTAATGTCTTCCTTATATTGAAAAGCGCTGCGCAAACTGTTGGCGCTGTATAAATTCTGCATAAGTAGTCACCACTGTGTTGTAAAGTAGTCCCCACTCCAAGCTCGCACCTGTGATGGACTACAATCGCAAAAAAAATTAGTAAACTAAACATGAGATTGTAGTCCATCACGGGAGTGAGTTTGGAGCGGTGACTACTTTACAACACACACAGGGACCATGGGGAACAAAAGTAGCCACCCTCCAGCAGGAAGGACAGTGTCAGCACCAATTCAGAGATAATTTGAGGATCTACCGCCGAGTGATACACAAATAAGATACATTTTTGTTAATAATTAAGGTGCGTGAATGCATTTTTCAGGTTTAACTCCTGAGTTTAGTGTCACTTTAGGCTGTTTATGTGTAGTGTTAGGTCCTGCATAACAATCTATTTAATTTACACCCAATCTGGTGAATCCTCGGTCTCGGTGAGTGTTGGTAAATCTAAAGAGATTGTCTGGTATCTGGTCCTCTTTAGGTAGAGTGTAGTATGTTTTACCTTTAACAGGATGTCACAAAGTTTTGGTACTTGGCACTTAAACTTTGTACTTTATTTTTAGACAAAATTAGCCGCTGCCTCTGTGTTTTTAGTCAAAGTGCACATAAATTTCAGGGAACAAAACATTCCTCCAGTCTTGTCTCCAAACATGAACACAGCATTACTGCCTCTTGTGGGATGAATAGGACCTCCAGCTGGTTCACCCTATCTTTAGCGCTAAGGTGACTGGTGGGCAGGTGTGTCCGGTGAAATTACTTTTTCAATACTTTTGATGCAACATTAACAATCTCTTCCCAGTGGCAGGCCCCCCTCAGCAGTGAGTCAGAGCACTCAAGGACTTCTGCAGCCACTGTAACATTTTGAAAATTACAATCATAGATATTTGGAAAGAATGAACCACAGCATGGTTAAAAGCATCGGCAACTCTGGAGGTTGTTTCTGGTCTTAAAAAGGCCACATTTTAAAAGTCAAAAGTCTTAGCAATGTGCATCTGAAGCATAAACTTTAAGGGCTTATTCACACCAGGGGGCAGGAGTTAAAGTGGCCAAAACTCACACATGATGAAGAAAAAATAAACTTTTTAAAGAAAACATAGTAACATAGTATGTAAGGTTGAATAAAGTCCAAGGTCCTCTAGTTCAACCTATGTATGTATGTGTGTGTGTATGTCTGTATTAATCTGGCTCTAAACACTTCCTATATCCCTGTAGATTCTAAGAAAGAAGAAACTCATCCAGAAGTTTCTTGAATTTATCAATGTTATGTGCAGATTCCGCCGCCTGTGGTAGGGAATTCCAAACTTTCACCACTCTCACAGTGTAATACCCTACGAATTCTAAGATTGAACCCTCCCTCTTCTAACCTCTTGTTATGCCCCCGGGTTCACAATACTGTTTTGGGATTGAACAGTTTGTTCCTAATATTGGGGTCCCCATTGATCATTTTGAAGACTGCAATAAGGTCCCCTCTTAATTGTCTCTTTTCTATGGTGAATAAGTTAAGAATTTGAATGCGGTCTTCATTACTCAGCCTTCTATGCTTTTCATTAATTTTGTAACCCTAACTTTATTTTAAAACTTTGCTTAACTTGACACTTCATTTAACTCTATGCTCAGCAGCACATTGTGATGCACTGTAGAGCGGCTGAATGCACTGAGCAAAAAATGCACATTCTATTTTTTTCAGTGCACACCAACACAGCACATTGGTGTACACTGAAGCCAAAAGGTGTAAGGCAAATTGCCTTGTCTATGTGTTGGAACTGCTTTGGGCAACCATGCCCAAGGCAGCCCAGCGGGGCTGGTATCAACGAACCTTAAATCAAAATGCCTGCCAAACAGCAAGATATACCGTCAAAATACATGTGTTCACTGTCTTACCTGCCAAGTAATTTGTAATCCTGTACAGCCAATCTTGTGATTTACAAACATGTTCCACACTGGACTGCCACTCAGGTGACCCTTGTATCTTCCTAGTCCAGCAATGGACTACAATCTCAGTACAAATGATTAAACTAAACATGAGATTGTAGTCCATCACCGGAGCGAGGTTGGAGCAATGACTACTTTACAACACACACGGGGACCATGGGGAACAGAAGTAGCCCGCCTCCAGAAGGAAGGACAGTGTCAGCACCAATTCAGAGATGATTTGAGGATCTACAGCTGAGTGATACACAAATAAGATATTTTTGTAAGGGGTTCTAAAGCCTCCCGTTTTTTTGCCTATATCTACTGCTAACAAGCAGTAGATATAGGCAAAAAGTAAAAAAAAAAAAAAAAAAATCGCTTAAACAGCGGTTTAGACTGACCTCATTATCGCTGCGTGCTCCCGTGATTCTCGGCCGGAAGATGAGCAGAGATGCACGGTACGTCTATGGACGGGTGCACCCGCATGCAGACACTGCTGGATCGGAAGTGCCTGTAAGCAGAGAGGAGTCAGCGCTGGATCGGAGAGCCGCCGCACCGCTGGAGGGACAGATGAAAACATGGGGAAAGAAGAGGAAGATCGGATTAAGAGACATCATTTAAGGTAAGTGCTGACATTAACATGTGGGGAGGGGAAAGAATTTATCCTTTAATGTCACTTTAAGGTATCTGAATACATTTTCAGATTAAACTCCTGAGTTTAGTGTCACTTTAACGTTAAAATCTACAAAAACAATATATTAAATCTCCAATGTTGTAGATCCTCAGTTGGTAATTTTTTGTTGTTCTGACAAATTCAACCCGTTTTTTCCATAGTTTCTAGAGATATTTTTATAAATATTTTTAGCAAAAAATTACAAGGTGGTGCCTTGTTACCGGTATATTTCTTTTCCTTCAGTTTTGGCTATTAAGGTGCATATTTTAATAGTAATGCTATTACAGTATGTAATCATTTGCCGTTTGTGATTTCCTAGGATGAAAAAAGTCATTACATTATTTTGTAAAACTTTACAAAATAAAAGCCTTACATCTTCATAACCCATTGATTCAGAGGAGGGCAAACACCATTGCAAAGGACAGTTTGTCTTTGCACAGGTATAGCAAGTGGGACAGTAAACCACGCACAAGACAGGGACACACAGGAACAGTCCAAGCAGGTTTATCCTGTACTTTTATTCAGCATGGCAGCAAATGGACAGTTTAAAACAAACAGGCAGCACTGTTACTGTTTTTAGTGCTTCTGTTGGCACTCAACCTTTTCACCCAGCAGAAGGTTCCCACAGCAGAGAGAGAGAGGAAGAGAGCCCTGAGCATCAGTTAGCTCACATATAAAAAAAAAAGCCTGTGGACAGATGAACCTAACAATAAGGTCTAAGTACCGGATAAGATAGGCTTTTTCCCACCCAAAGCACTACAAAGCCTCCAGGTTCCATGAACCAGCAAACTTATAAAGATTCTGAGGAAACAAAAAGTATGTTTTCTCCACATCAGCCATAAATCCTGGAGCTCTTCACCATGTGTATGTGAAAGACCTAGGTGACACATACACACCGTTCACAATATACAGTATATAGATATATACAGAGCTTTGTTTTGTTCTGGAATGTGTTGGTATGGCCTGCTGGCACCTCCTGACATGGTCTTGTGCCCTGACAGCAGCTTTATGGGGCTGTCTTTAGACAACCCCATACAGAGCTGCTCCTCTTCTGTGAGATCTCACGTATCACTATGAGGGCCCTTGGAAACCCAAATGCAGAAGTAATATGTTTCCACTTCCCGGTAGCAGGTTCAGAGGAGCAGGAGCAATGAGCCAGTGAAACCTCTCTGAATCAGCAGTAGAAACTGAGCAGTGTTGAATAGCCACTGTGATGCCAAAGTGTGTCAACTGTGCACTGTCACTTTGGGGAAGAAATAAGCCCAAGAACAGGTAAGTCATCTTTATTTATTTTATATATGTATTTTTCCTCCACTAGACTACCAGGGATTATATTTGTGGAAATTATTCATATTAGGGCACTGTGTAACCTTGTGAGACAAGTGTCATGTCCTGTTGTGGTGTAATGCCATATTAGGGCACTGTATTATGTTTGGAGACTGTGTGATATTATATTCTGGCTATGTTTTACATTGCATTGCATTATATTGTGGACACTGCATAGTATAGTGCAATCATATGGCCCTTATGTTAGAGTGTAAGCTTTGGTGTACTTTTGCAGTGGCAAATCTGTGTTTTATATTGTAGACTGCTGTATTGTATCAATAGCTTGTGAGCAAGGTCTTTTTTCTCCTTTCTCCTAGTATTTCTCCTAGTATCCGTCTTTTTTTAGTATTGTCAGATCCATATATTTTATAATAAAGCACTGTGTATGCTGTGCAGTGCTTTTACAATACATTGTTATAACAATGCCTGCATGAGGAGGCACAGCATTGTTGGGTGGTGCATAGGAGGAGGGGCAGGAGAGTACTGGAACCTTTACTGGGACAATATATTTAGTGTGTTTATTGCTGGACTGTAATCAGTCTATGTATCAATTGTTCTGTGTTCTGTAGGTTGTCCCTAAACCTGGTAGATTAATTGTTTCCCCCTGTTGCTGGAATGGGCTGCAACATACAGTGTGGGAGGGTCAATTACCAGATTATGAGTGTTTATCTGACTCTGACCAATCCCTGAGCAGGCTGACTCCGGGGTATGTGTGGGGAAGATGATAAATACTTGGGAGCACCCGTCCAGAACTCTCTCTCCCCTGGGGGTTCTCCCTGAGAGGAGGCCTGTGTGATGCAAAATGTAGCAGGTGCTGGGGGCTCAGAAGCCTAAGATGATGCTGGAAAGAAACCTGAAGTAGGCTGGGCCGGACGAAGGATCTACTTACTGAAGAGTGTCGCAGAGGAGCTGCCATCTGGACCCTGTAAGAGAGCTTTCTCGCCCTTGACTCAGGTGCTATACAGAAGAGAAGAAGCCAGTTGGTGCTCAACAAGTATTGTGACTGCTCTCACAGAGTCATAGATTTACCCTGGCTACTTCTGCTCATGAATCTATTGTTGGTCACTTTCATAGGACCAGTTGCTATTTGTTCTGGCCCACAGGCAGAGATATATTGACTTACTTACCTGCCATCTCAAAAGCAGCCACAAGATGGTACTAAAGAGAAAATACCCCTATTTACAGAAAACAGGCTGTTTTCCTTTGGTAGGTTCCCAGCAACCTCTAGCCCAAGAAGAAGGGAACAGGTGCTTTCTGGGACCAAAGAGAGGAGCATCCAGTGCCATCATCAGCACATGTCTGGAGGAAAAAAGCCAATATTCCACTAGACAGCATCGCTGGCAGGGACAGACTTGTTTCACTTTATATTTGTAAGCTGTTATTGTATTTACATGTTTCATATATTGATTGTATGTTTTCGTGTTCTTTTTTACCAGTTTCACCCCATCCTGTTTTGTGAATAAAGCTTCAAGATTTCATGCAGTCTGGCTTATTGCAGAACAGGAGGGTTTAGCTGTATGTCGAGCTATACAGGCTACAGGGTAATGTGAAGCGGGGGCAGCACGCTATTACTATTGGAGAAGACACTGTCCTCTATTTTGTTCTTTTGGGTATCCTGCAACCCTAAACCTTCTCTCCTGAGTTTGATACTACTGAACATTAAATACTAAAAAGACAACTCGAGTTTGTTCATTGCAAGAAGTGTCACTGTTGCTGAAGCTGGGAAAAGGACCGGTATATATAGAATTTATTTTCTAAAAGATTCTAAACTTTTTTTAAACTATATGGAGTGCCTGCTACAACTGGTGCTTCAGTTTTTGTGGACTTATTCTGCTGTTTCACAGCTCTTGAAGCAAAGAGCTCTTCTCATCAGGGTCTCCTTTTAAACCTTTTTTATCCAGTGTGCCATGTCTTTTGTAGTGTGCAGTGGGTGGTCAACAGAGAGAATTTCAGTGGAGAGAACATGGAGGTGAAGTAAGAAAAGGTTAACTTTGATTTGGCTGTGAGAAGGTCACTGGCCACTTTGTTATTATGGTTTCTGTAAAATAAGCAGGTTGAAAATCATACTGACAAAGTTCAAGGAGGGAGTTAGATGTGAGGATAGGGCTAGGAAAGAGTATTTGTAGTGTGTGCATATTGTTAGTGCAATGCTTGTTCTTCCACATTTTTGTTATTGCACTATTTATAAAGATTTGTAGATCTACCACTTAAGAGAAATCTGTAAACTATATAGCAAAAACAAAAAACATTGAAAATGATCTGTTGGACTAGAAATATGGTTTCTGACGCTTTTTAGGCAAAGGGTCAGAGGTCACTTGAAAGTCATGTCACATAAGAAATTCTGACTGACTGGCAATCTTCTATGGATTTTACAGATGAAAATAAATTTAATAGATTAAAAGAATAATTGTGAATAAATAGAATTCAATCAAAAACATGAACCCTATCATGCAATCTTTTAAAAAGAGATCAGGTTTTCCACAGTGCTTGATCAGGGTAACCAGATTGTCCATCAGTCAATATAAAATAGTGGATTATTTATTCCCTCCTAGCCTTCGATTCTCCCAGGGGTCTCATTTGGTAAAACAAGCAGATCATTGCAATGACAGAATAATAAGGAGCTGTGGAGGGTAGCAGAGAAACATACCACCTTCAGTCAGTAATCAACATGTTAATATTTGCTTAATAGACAATTCCAAATTTAGAGTCTCCTAGGTTCGTTAGTTGATAATGGTGTATATGTGGAGGTACCTATAAATGATGCCAGCTTAGGTATGTGGAGGTTAGTAGGGATTCTAACTTCAGGTTCCCCTTTTCAACCCTGAGTTTGCTGTGCATTATTCAACCGGTAAGCTGAGAATATCTAATAGCGGAAAATAATAATTGTGGCGACAGCACTCAAGAGAAGGTGTGTACAGCAGCCAGTGCAGCTTTTTGTTTTAAAACCTACAAGGGGGACCCTTAAAAAAAGAGAACAAAAAGAAAAAGTTTGTCCAGATTTGGGCTTCAAGTCCCTTCTTGTTATTGCAATTTAAAAAATAGCAATCTGACCCCTCTAAATATTTCCCTTTTTACCTAGTACAATCAGACAGTACCCCACTGGCCCTGCTGCCTCTTCTTCTACTTGCAGATTTGGCTTTTACCTGTTCACATATTTAGTGTTCATAGGTAAAGAGCACAGATAGAGCAACTCAAGAGAAGGAGCCACAAACCACAGTATGTCTCTACAATTAAGCCCTAAACAATTGGAATGCTTAAAGAGCCAGTGGTTTTTGGTGGGGAGTCTGGGTGCGCTGACTGTTCTTAGCCTTATGGATGAAAAGTTGCTGTTGCGGGTGGACTGTGGTGTGCGGCTTCTTCACTTTGAGTCTCTGCGTTGGAGTGTGAACGGCTCCCGGCCTGAACCCCTGTGTGCCCGGGTGTTAGAGGCGCGCTGTTGGATGAAGCAGTGATATCTCCTTTGCACTAGTAGCATGGATAGTGGAATCTCTAATGCCGGCTATGAGGCTCAGCAGTCGCAGCAGCAATGGTGCTGAATAGTGAGGAATCAGCCGATATTCGAGCTGTGCATGACCATCTTAATTCTGCCACACTCAACACTCTCATCACATTTTTTGTTTGTGGTCCCCACTTTTCATTCCATCCCAAACTAAAAAAACAAACATATCCACAGTTTACATTCAGTCTAAGAGAGTGGAAGTAAAATCTACCAAACATAGATGGAAGGAATAAAAGGTTTGCTAAACTAGTGTAAATCTGAGTTGTCACAATGGCCAGCTATTTTTATGACTGTCATTAGAGGTGATCTTCCTCTTACTGCCATTGAAGGTTGATCAAAATGACCAAGAGCAGCACAACACAAATGTGCTGAGATCATGAAAGGCAGCATTATCAACAGGCGGTGTTTTGTAGCTGATGGCCTTTGTGAGAAAGTAACAAACAAGCCCTGCAATCGCTTTACAGGTGCGTAAAGCATAAATTCTGCATGTTCCAGCAGTCATTCGCCTAGTTATTCCCCTTTCCTTGTCCACCTGCCCTTAGGCATTTTGTTGCTCATTAAGTCATGTGTCACACACAATGCTGTAATACTGTGACAGGACAGACAGAAACTTTTCATTTCTAGGCTTATTACTTTGTCACTGTCGCAGAGACAGAATTATAATTAGCAAATGGCATAGGCACCAGAATAGAAACACTGCTCACAGCCCTTTCCTTATAATGTTTTTTCTCTTGTATCACAAGATTAGTTAAATCTCTTCAACAGTTCTGTCATCAGCAATGGGAAATGCAAGTATGGCATCCAAGGCAAAGATGGCAAAATGAAAAAGGCATCTGGTGGTAGGAAAAAAATCACCTCTAATAAGACAAAGGCTCGTGGGCCCATATGAATCTCATTTACTTGCTAACCTACCACACATTCTTCCTGCGCAAGCACCAAAGGCAATGGCAATCAGGTGTACTAGTCGTGATCTTAGCTACAAAGGCACATAGATCTGAAGACTCTAGGGGTAGACTACCTCAGGACTCCAGCTGTGGTGAAACTACCAATCCCATCTTGCAATGTCTCTTGGGACCTGTTGTTTCACCACAGCTGGAGTGACTAGGCTGCATACCCCTCCTCTGTACCTTATAATCATAGAATATAAATTGATGTGAAGTAGCGTAATTGTTACAGCTTGTTATACAGTCTTCTATGTATGGTGCCTTCTTCTTCATGCATACTCCAGCTTTGTGATTAAGCTTCATGTTACACTCATGTTCCTAAATTGCTGGGTTCTTCTCCCTGCAGGCTTTTGTTCGGTTTTGAACTTGTTGTCACTGTGTGTGGCTTTGCAGGATCACAAGATCTGTGAATGGAAAAGCTAAAAGTTTCTCCATAGAGCACACATATGGTGACGTCACTGCACTTGTACTCCATTCATTACTTCCTCCTAGAACACTAAACATGGCTAAGTTCACAGGGGTGGAGTAGGAGGCAGTGAGCTGTTACCAACTTCAAGCTCACTCTTCTGTACCAGGGCCATAGCAGGTGCATGCACTGTTATGGCATTACTAAAGTTCAACAACCATAAGCTAACCCATAAGGGAGCAAATAACCATGGTCTAACCTATCATGGAGCAAACAATCATGGACTAACCCATCAGGGAGCAAACAACCATGGACTAGCCCATCAGGGAGAAAACAACCATAGGTTAACCCATCAGGTTGCAAAGACCATGGGCTAACCCATCAGGGAGCAAACAACCATGGACTAACCCAAAGGGGGGGGAAAAAACATGGGCTAACCCAAACATGGGCTAACCATCAGTGAGCAAACGACCATGGACTAACCCATCAGGAAGCAAAGATCAATGGTGTAGCTGTGTGACTGTAAATTATGAAGTTGAGCCCCCCCCCTCCCCACCAACAAAGGAGTTTTTTGTATAATATAAAAAAGTCATCAAATTTAGGACCAGTTCACACCATTGCATTAGAAAAGGGACATGTGGCTTATCAAATGTGCACAATGAATTTTCAATGCCTTTTTAACATGTTGCAATAAACTATATTGCAATGATAGACAAGTTTTGTGTGCATTATACATGCATTTTTCTTCCATTTTTTTCATTTCCTGTCATTATTATTATTACTATAGTGGTCAAATGTGTTTGCTTTTCTGCAGTCTCTAGACATGTTTCAGGGATTTTGAGTCTTACAAGGCTTGCAAATAGCTTCACCTTGACCAAGGATCATTCACCCACAGTTTGGCTGCTTGATGCTTCCCTCCCGATGTCCATATCCTTGCTCCTCTTGGCATGGCTCATCCTCAGGGCTCATCTCCTCTTGGCACACCTGATATACAATTTCCCTTCTTATTCCCCATGGGAAATATGCACGTGTGACTTTAAACAAATGCCATCATTAAAATGTTTACTGTGTTTCTACTTTGTTTTCTTTGCATTGCCATTGACTGTAATGTAACATGCATTTTTCAAAAAGCACAAGAAAATGCAAAAAGTAGGGTTTTATTCAAAATGTAACACACCGCCCTATAACGCAGTGCATGATATAAAGAGTTTCATAACTGTAATTGGTAATAAGCTTTTATATGCTTTTAGTGCACTGTGAACACACATTATTGTGCTGATAAAGGCGTGACAAAGGTGTGAATCAGCCTGTAAAGTAGAACTGAACTCTCACAGAACAATATCTAGTTTTGTAAAGTACTGAACGTAATTCAAGATTGCATTTTTGTATTAAAGCTTTCCCATTTTTTTGTTAAAAAATTGAATTCCCTGTACTGTGCACATCCTGTATATTAGATATTAATTAGACTCTTTGTATGTAATTCATGTGATGTGTGCATGCTTTAGCAGTGGATGAATATCGGTTTTATTGTAAAGACTACAGCAGTTCAACTCAGGTGTGCACAGGAAAGGATGACAACTCTGCAGTTGCCCCCCTAGGACAGGAAGTGCTTGTAGATATACCTTAAATTCATTCAGCGGTCATATCAGACAAGAATTAAACATTTTAATGTTAAAGAACGTGTGCAACAACATATTGGGCCAGATAAACTATTGTCGATGCGTCATATATTTGACTCATGGAAACCGACTTTTTGAAGGGCTTGAGAAGAAAGATTCAACTAATGCACCAAGTGTAAAAAAAAAAACAAATACTGATACCGGCATCCTGAGGTACCATGGGCCCAGCTTATCAGGAAGCTGGTGTTCTATCAAAAGAACACCGGCTTCACATTCCCTCATGACACTGCAAGGCAGCCTGGCTTCCTAGCCATTTAGGTAGCCGGGAGGTGGGTCATGACATGCTGCCCGGCTCCCTAATTGGTCAGGAAGCCAGGCTGCCTAGCAACAATTCAAGCCGGCTTTCTAGCCAATCAAGAATGGGAGGTGGGTCATGACATGCCACCTGGATCCCTGATTGGTCAGGAAGCCAGGCGGCTGCCTAGCAACAAGTGAAGCCGGCTTCCTAGCCAATCAGGAAGCCGGGAATCAGGTAATGATGTGCCGCCCGGCCTCCTGATTGGTCAGGAAGCCAGGCTGCTTAGTAACAAGTGAAGCCGGCTCCCTAGCCAATCAGGAAGCTGGGAGGCGGATCATGACTGGCCAGAGAGGGAAAGCAGCTGGCCAACACAACCAAGAATACCTGTTTTTATGCAAACGTTTGCTAGAAATAGGTAAGGGTGTATATCAGAGAATTCATTAAAAATCTTTAGTGCTTACATGTGGTCATACTTCCTTAGCAAACCACCATGTGTTACAAATATCTAAACATTTTATTTGAGAAAAAACATCTCTCCATTTCTATTACACATGCAAAAAGGTTGGTGTAGTAAATGGCACAGCGTTTGCCTGTGATCAGTTGGACATTGTTTAGGAAATTAAAGAATAAAATGGAAACCCTTGAATGTAAGGACATGGCTGGCAGTTTGGTGCTTTCTGTGAGTGGACAGTGGAAAGTGGTAGCCTCATCCATGGAAAGCCCTCTAGGTTGTGTAAGAGGGGAATGGAAACAGAGTAGTGAATTTGATCTTGCAGAGTTCAAGAGTAGAGAGGGGAGTTGTGTCTGTATCTATATGGAATGGTGTATGGTGGGTTTGTGCTAGCGTTTAATGTGCTTATGTTAATGAGATGATGATATTATTATTATAATACAGGATTTATATAGCGCCAACAGTTTGCGTAGCGCTTTACAAAATAGGGAAGACATTATAATTACAATTACAATTCAAAACAAGATGTTAGGGAGGGCCCTGCCACTGTAAGGGTGATACATGAGGAGGTAGCTGTGTGGGGATGAATTGTTTGAGAACGTGGTGGTTGAGTGGTTAGTTCCTTGGCTCTTGTCTGTAGGTGGTCACCATGTTGCTGTTGTTTACACCGTGTTAGGTTAGAACCAGAGGTGTTTGTATGTCTGTAGACATAGACATGAACACTCTGCTTTTTTGGAACTGCTACTGGCCTGTGTGGCCTAGGACTTGTTGAGTTTTGCCTTAAGATCTATGAGCACCTTTAAACAATCTAATGCACCCCCTACACATGAGCCTACATAACTCTCAATTCCTTTCAAGCAGCACAGTTAATAAAACTTTACAGACTGCTATGTGACCTTTTTAGATATTCTCATATTACGCCTACAATAACCCTCTCATGCAGAATTTAAAATGTATCTGTTCTTGTTAATTGCTTAATAATCTCCTCCTGTTTCTTCTCCATAAATATATTTGCCACCCCCAGGTAATTTACCACCCTCAGCTTTGGCAATAAAGAACCAAAATTATGCACAATTAACCAAACATTACATCCTCAATTAAAGTATTATCACAATCCCACTTATCGATTCAAACTGTGATGTCTATTTAGGCTCTAACTTGACACTTAATAGGACACCTGAAGCAACTTAATTAGATGTTAATTAGCAGAAGAGAATGTAATTTGACACAGTGCTCTCATTCCATGCCAGTTCTTTGGCTAAATGTGACTTTCAATGAAGAAACAATTAGGCTCGATGTATTAAATTATCTGAAATGCAAATATACTTTGCACTATTTACACAATTCCCTTTGAAAATACTATTATGTTCAATATAGGAAATGGGGATATGAGCTACACAAAGAACAAGCAGTGCCTAATTAATCTGCCATTATAACTTCCGAGAATGATTTGTATCATCTAGTGAAGCACTCAAAGTCTTCAGGCAATTGATGAAGAAATTACAGTAACATGCTGATCGGGATAGATTAAGGATTTATTGGTGTGAAAAGCATAAGGTTTAATGGGCCAACCATACTGATGGAATAATAAACATCTGGATATACAGTTCAAACAGCTGGAAACCATTGATGGTAACTCGTGATTAGATAATATGGTTTGATTTCTTTAAAGCATATCAATAGCACACACCAGTGCAGCTTAAAAATATAAGTTTTAAAGAGCTTTGAGATACATTTGGTTAGCACCTTGGCTTTGCTTTCGCATACCAGGTCAACTGTGTTTGTGTAAAAACCTCTGCACCTAGAGCTCTTTAAACAACTAATTTACTGTTATAAGTTCTTCAAACCAGGAATTTCCAGCTCCAACCCTCAAAGCAGTTTTAGGCTAATGTCAGACTTGGATCCGGCGCTGCTGAGAACTTGCCAGCAGCATGATTGCTATGGAGGACACAGCAGGGAGGTAAAATGCTCGCTTTCTTGCTTGCTTATTTTACTCCCTCACTGTCAGGATGAGCAAGGTGTCACTCTCTCACCAGCAACTTGTGTTCTGAGGCATTCTCTCCAGCAAGGAAGCAAGGCCTTGCCGCGTTTTACCGCAAGACTTTGCTCCCTTGCTGTTAAAATCGCTTCGGAACATAAGTCAAGAGTGAAACCCAGCAATGGAACAAAACCTTCAAAGCCAATGAGTGTTTTCTGTTCTATATTCTAGTACTTATCACCAGAGATGGGATTGAAGTGTAACATTACACTCAGCAATTATTCAATAAATTAACTTTTAAGACCCAGAGAGCAATGTACACAGGGATGCAAACAATAACTGGCAGGAGACTGTATACCTGCAACATTATAAAGGCACAGCTCCACCTGGATGAAGGTATTCATGGAAAAAGTTTTGATACTAAGATGCAATAAACCAGTGGTTCTCAACCTTTCTAGGGCCAGGACCCCTTGGTAACATTTGCCAAGTTGTGGTGACCCCCAACGGTAAAATTTAGGGTTGACGCGGCTGCTGCAGCGACATCTGGAGGCGTGGCGGGAGAATGCTGCAATAGACTTTCTGACTTTAGACCAGTTGTGATATGGGATTTTCGAAAGATAAAAAAAATAGTGGACCTAGATAGCATTCAAATGCAGCCACTCAAGGCCTTTAAAGCACAGCCCCATTGCCCACAGAGG
>NW_017307502.1:187354-198978 GCF_000935625.1 Nanorana parkeri
GTATTCTGAAGAAATGTCCTCAGTGGGGTCATAGATGGCAAAAAAAAAGAAAAAGGACTTTAACGTTTTATATTATGCTCACCATCTGAAGCATGTATATTTTGTTGCTTTTGTCAAGTAATAAAATGTCCTAACTATTTTCTCCTCTGTTGCATTGAATGTTGTTTGTGCCTCGATTAAAAAGAGTTACCTTTTTAAACTTTTTTTAAAGGGAAAAAAGTGTATTTGCTCCTAGCCCAGCATCAAAGGGTTTACTAAGAGATGTCCAAGTGGAAATATTGCTCATTTGAAATGCATGTTCAAGATTATTGTAATCATGCAATATACTTAGTTCTAGTCTTTTTGTTTTTTGACAGTCTTCCAGATGATGATATTGTTTTGCTGTAAAAAAAAAAGTAATTGTAGGTGATCCTGCCCAGATGTCTTAATAGATCCCCCAAACAAATGAAAAGCCACAAAAATTACCCCCTGAAACAAAGGCCCACTTTTTTCTATTTTATAAAGAAAAGCCTTGCTGATGAAAAAAAAAAAAGTTTAGCCTAAAATAAGGGCACCAAACGACATAAAATAAAAACCAGTATACCCCTAGAATAAATTTAAAAAACAAAAACAAATATTGCACTCCTGAAAGAAAATGTATTTATAAAAGAATTCCTGCTGCAGAAAAAAAAATTGCTATGGATGGGAACACATGCTAAAAGTGACCACTGACCTCAAATCAACCAAATAAAAACAAAACAAAAATAGGTGTAAAAAGTTAGCAAAGGGGTTGACTTAAAGCGCTAGTAATCAGAATTCAGTTTCCTAATCTCCCCTACACAGTTTTAGAGTTTTTCATGTCCTTTCCCTACAGCAGCTTCCAGTATAGCTGCTCTGTGTGCCCCCTCCCCCCCACCTTCCTTTTATAATGAGGGGGCAGGCACATAACAACGGCCCTATTAATGGCCATTGTAAGACAGCTGACCAATGTTCAAAGGTCAAGCAGTGAATTATCATTACAAATGAATGTGAATTGCCTTCTTACCTTTCCCCGACCGCAAACTCCGAACAGCATGGGTTCACCTCAAACCACCTCAGAGTGAAACCCAAAGTTCATCCCTGGAAAGAACATTGAAAAATAAATGTTGTTTTCTTTCTTCTTCTACTTTGTTGTTTGTTTCTGTGGAGCCATTGCTTGTTTTTGCTGAGCCTTGTACGGTGAACCTTAGGGCTTATGTGGACAGCCTTTTGTTCATGTCAAAACTGCTTCTCAGTCAATCTTATCAGTCCTTGACTTCCCAAAAGTCAATGGAAACACAAAAGCAGCTTGAAGCAGGTTGATGCAGCTTCAAAAGAGGTCAACTTCACGTCAGAAGGAGTCAACTTCAGGTCACGTCAACTGCAGGTCAAACGCACCTGTCAATGAACTCTAAATGATGTAAAATGGACTACACTTGAAAGCAAGCTGCATTGGCCCGTTAATACTAGCAAATAAATGGAACTTGTGGTATGCCCCTGCAGGGCAAGCAACAGCTTCTCTTTAAAGCTGCCTCCTTCAGCATCTTATACTTGCCTTCCTTTCACTCCCTTGCCACTCCATTTGCCTGGATTAAGGAGAAGATGCCCTCTGTAAGCTTCAGTATCCTTAGTCCTGATGGAACCACACAACCCGAACCTAGTGTTCATGTTCTTTCTCATTCTAGTTCTCTTGTCTCCCCTTTGCTCTACAACAACATATGCTTTGAAATAAGTGTAGCTTGCTGACTAAGGAAGTTTATATTCAATTTTTTATTTTGCAGCACATTCATCATTGTTACAACACACAACGCTATCTGCTCTCATATGTTGTGCCTTGTCTATCTTTTTATTATACTTTGTTCAGAAATACAATAGAATGCTATTAAACCTTTTCTATATGTTAATAGAATAATGGATTCTTCTTCCAAGACTTTCATCTCTTACTTGCATTTGCTGCCACCCTTCCCTTCCCTGAATTACATCTCACAAAGTCTTACGGCAGGAAAATTTCACTTAAGAATTAGCACTTAAAGCAGACCTTTACCCATATCTTTAAAATAACATCAAACACACCTTTAGAAATGTTTAGTGATGACAATCTACAAACACATACTTCTAGATAATTGCCAGCTTTGTATTCTTTGCATTCCTTATTTCTCTTTTCTTCCCCAGTCTTCTGACAGTGGTCATGTTTACTAAGGGCAGATTGCTACCTCCCAATTTACTTCCTGAATTTCTGGCATATGTGACTAGACATGTGACTAGGACATGTGACCAGGACATGTGACCATGCACATCATCTCAGGGGAGGAAAATGCCTTACCCTGAGATCTCATGAGATTACAGATGAGATTTCCCAGCAATGCTCTGCTAATGACATGGCAACCCCAGTGTACATCGCTTTGGCAAACTGAAGTCATTTTACCCTTTAAAAGCAGGAAGTGAATGCTCTGCAATTGTGCCCCCCCCCCCAACAGGCATGTAAATTCCCTTTTAAAATAGAAAAATAAATTGAGGACACAGAGTCCTCAATCTCTTTTTCTGCAGCCTCTGTTCTAAATGAATGGACAGCACTCAGTACAGAGGCTTCCTATTCATTCAGAAACTGGTGATAGTAAAATATTTTCCATCATCCAGTTATGAATGGGTAGAAGCCTCTGTACTAAGTGCTACTACCCATTCAGAAGTTTATGAATGAACAGGAAGTGATGTAAAGCACTTACTGTTCATCCACAACTGTGGACACATTGTACTATGTGTCCCAAGTTATTTACAAACACTGTAGTGATCAGCTGATCGATCACTCCAGTGTTTGCTCTGCATACAAAGGATCAGTAAATATCACTGATATTTATTAATCTTCTGCTCTCCATCCTGAGCCACTCGCCCACGCACAGAGGGGCGGCACAGCCTGCAGCTTCTCCTTGGATCCCCACTGCTCTACCCCATCTGTATGGGCAGAGGCAGCAGGGATCAGAGGAGAAATGAAGCTTTGAAGCCGGTAGGTGGTGGAGGAGGGAGCACTGTCATTTCAGGTTGGCTGAGCGGTGAGGAGAGAGAGAGATGCTGGCTGTCAGATCCTGGCCAAGTGCCACTCTCTCCCCTCACCACTCAGCCATCCTGGGTGACAGCTCCCTCCTCTGCCCCCCCTTCCCGCCAGCTTCATCGCTCCATTTCTCCTCTGATCCCCGCTGCCTCTGCCTATACAGGTGAGGGAGAGCAGTGGTGATCAGAGGAGAAGCTGTAGGGTGTGCCACTCCTCTAGTCCCTGTTGCCCCTAGGCCGAGCTTTATTGGCTGTCTGGCTTCCCTATTGTCATAATGCCCTGTGCTCGTCATGGCAACAGGGGCGAGAGGGCGCAGCCAGGCTGGTGTTAGAGCACACTGAAAACCAGACAAGCATACGCTGCTAGTTAAAAATACTTTATTAAGAAAACTGTCAACAGGAACAAGCACAATCATAAACAGGAACAAGCCGAGGTCAGGAGCCGGAGTGGGTAGTAGTATAAGCCAGGTCAGGAACCCAGAGATCAGCATCGTCAGGAACAAGCCAGGAGCAGGAACTAGAGAAGAACATCAGCCAGGATCGGGTCATACACGGAATCAGGATACACAGAGCAGCAGGAATGCACTAGCAGATAAAACCACGCAAGGGCAAGGTCAGACTGGACTGAGCGGTTTATATAGTGAGTGAGATTACATAATTATGAGAATAAATGTTCAGAACTAGAACTGTATAGACATCTATACATATAGACAAAAAAAATTGTAGGCCTAAAATTACTTGCCTCACTTGCGCGAGGGTAGCACCAGCAAAAAATGTGTGTAGTTTCATTTCGTTTTTCGGATTCAGGTCCAAAATTAAATTAGTTTCGGAATTTAGATTTAAATGAAATTCGTTAGCGGTAGTCCGGTCGAAATTTAGTTTTTGGACGAAATTTCGTTTTTTTTGGACAAAATTTCTTTCTAGCAAAATTACATTAGAAAATATTTTTTTTTTGAGTCTGCAGAAGATGAAAAAAAAAAAGCGCGAGGTGTGATAATGCTTTTCATATGACACCTCGTCGGCTCACAGACCTGAATGGTATTTGGAAACTCACGAATAGCGTTCGGGAGTTCACAATTGCCATGTAGCATTTGGCAGCTGAGAATGTCAAATGGGCAGAGCGAGCCATGACTATATCTGGGTGCCCCCTTATTTAAGGGGGTACCCCGATGCAAATAAGCCCCCGTGCCCGCAGACCCCCACAACCACCGTATCAGGGTTGTGGGGAAGTGGCCCTTGTCCCCATCGGCATGGGGACACCCTCCCTATGCCGAGGGCACGTGGCCTGGTAAGGTGCAGGGAGGGGGGCACTCTATCGTCCCCCTCTTTCCTGCCCTGCTGGGCCAGTACTCGGATCAAGGGTCTGGTAGGAATGTTAGGGGACCCCACGTTTTTTTTTTTCCATTTTTAGGGCTGGGGTTCCCCCTTAAAATTCCTATGTCTTTTTTTTTCTAATGTCATTTTACTGCTACGAAATTTCATCCAAAAAACTAAATTTCGACCGGACTACCGGGAATTCGGATTCGTTTATATTCGTTTTAGCTGGAATTCGGATACATCCGAATTTTTCCAAAATTTCGTCCGAATTTCGTTTCGCAACAAAACAAATCGCACATGTCTAGCTTGAGGCCCTTTTCCTTGTACGACGCTTGGTCCAGCCAAAATTCACTGTGACATGGAAGATGTTAGCCAGCTTGATGAATGATAAAATGATGGCAAACATGCCAAGCAGAGCTGGTTCTGGAGGTGCCAAGAGGATCCATGTCAGGACTGGTTCCCGGGGCGCCAGCAGGGTCTGTGTCAAGGCTGGTTCCGGTGTTTCCAGCAGGCTGCATGTCAGTACTGGTTCTGATGTTTCCAGCAGGCTGCATGTCAGTGCCGGTTCTGATGTTTCCAGCAGGCTGCATGCCAGGCTGGTTCTGATGTTTCCAGCAGGCTGCATGTCAGTGCCGGTTTTGATGTTTCCAGCAGGCTGCATGTCAGGGCTGGTTCTGATGTTTCCAGCAGGCTGCATGTCAGGTCTGGCTCCGGTGTTTCCAGCAGGGTGCATGTCAGGGCCGGTTCTAGTGGTGGCAGCATCTGTGCTGTGGCAGAGCGGCCCATGTCTTTACCCAGAATGGTAAAATGTGGGGAACAGATATATACAATTCAGACACATACAATCTAACTTTGGGGATAACCAATAAAAAATAACAGGTCAAATGATGTGTGATACTAAAGAGTTTACAAGAATAAGAATTATTATTATTTTAGTCATGTGACTCTTATTTCCAAATCTCAGATCTGAGCTGAAGATAGCGGTCATGTATATGAAAACAGGTCTCCTTATCCTGGTGTGTTGCTGTGTGACTTTGGTGCAGCCATTAAGATGCTGAAGCCTTACTAAAACACTGTGTACAATGAAGGGTTATAAAACACTAGAGAGAGATAAGGATCATATAGAGAAGTGTTCTCTGAATGTGCAGAATCAACAGCCATATAATAAGCTAAAGATCGGGTATGAAATACACAATCCAAAAACGCAGGAGAAAGCAAAGTGTTCTCCAACATCAGAGAAGTCAGCCAACCGGCTCTGCCCTTCCAAATAAGCCCCGGACCAAGTGACATCACACAACTTCTAAAAGCCAATCAGCAATCACTCCTGAGAGTCAGTTGAATTTTAAATTCTAGCAGTCAGTCAGCAACCTACTGTCACTTGTAATTCTGACATCACAATGCATTCACAGCAGCCAATCAGCAATCACCCCTGAGAGTCAGTTGAATTTTGGATTCTAGCAATCAGCCAGCATCAACTGTCACTTATTGTAATTCTAACATCACAATGCATTCCCAGCAGCCAATCAGCAATCACCCCTGGGAGTCATTTGGATTTTGAATTCTAGCAATCAGTCAGCAACCAACTGTCACTTTTAATTCTGACATCACAATGCATTCACAGCAGCCAATCAGCAATCACCCCTGAGAGTCAGTTGAATTTTGAATTCTAGCAATCAGCCAACAATCAACTGTCGCTTCTTGTAATTCTGACATCACAATGCATTCACAGCAGCTAATCAGCAATCACCCCTGAGAGTCAGTTGAATTTTGAATTCTAGCAGTCAGTCAGCAATCAACTGTCACTTGTAATTCTGACATCACAATGCATTCACAGCAGCCAATCAGCAATCACCCCTGAGTGACTGCTTGAATTCAAAATTCAACTGACTGTCAGCAATCAACTGTCACTTGTAATTCTAACATCACAATGCATGCACAGCAGCCAATCAGCAATTACCCCTGAGAGTCAGTTGAATTCTAGCAATCAGCCAGCAATCAACTGTCACTTCTTGTAATTCTAACATCACAATGCATTCACAGCAGCCAATCAGCAATCACCCCTGAATTTTGGATTCTAGCAGTCAGTCAGCAGCCAACTGTCACTTGTAATTCTGACATCACAATGCATTCACAGATGCCAATCAGCATCAGCCAGCAACCAACTGTCACTTGTAATTCTGACATCACAATGCATTCACAGCAGCCAATCAGCAATCACCACTGAGAGTCAGTTGAATTTTGAATTCTAGCAGTCAGTCAGAAATCAACTGTCACTTCTTGTAATTCTGACATCATTATGCATTCACAGCAGCCAATCAGCGATTGGTATTTACTGTGAGCACCTTGGAGTCATTATAGACACCTGCTTTGTACAGATCACACACCTGTGTCTTATATGGAAAATGTTGAGGTAGAGCTAGGGGAAAACATAGAATAAATGGCATACTATATATGATGTCATCTATGAATAGCATTTAGATTGACAGCAGTGTTTCTTTTTCTGAATCTGCCCTGTGACATCATTATAGCTGATCAGCAAAAGTGACAGTTTCACTTACAGGATGTCCCAACATGAACTGCCATATGAGCAGAGCAGCTGTTTATCATCCAGCAGGGGGCGCTGACTACAGTGAATTGGATGAAAACACAGTTGTCGGCAGCCTGCACAGGGGGGCCGACAACCATGATACGCAGCAGATTATCTTTTTAATGCTTTTACAGGTGATCAGTTTAGAGTTAACAGCGTATGATGGCCCTAGAGTTATGGCTCCCATTCCAGTGTTCACCTAACACATTTAACACGTACGCTGCAATGGCCTTTTACATACATCTGCCTTTGCATTCGTGAGTGCATGGGGTGACGGGATTTCTTTTAAAATGTGTTTTTGTTATTTTTATATAATTATAATGTCATGTTTATTTTGTATAAATTAAGTTTATAGAGCCTGCATGTTTTCACTGATAAAAACTAAATAAAAACTAAGTTAATAGGACTAAAACTATGACCAAAATACAGTGTATGTTGCAATTTTCTCTACTGGAGATTTAATTGAGAAAACTAAACTAAACCTAAAAAAATTCAGATGACTAAAATATGCATTTTAATTTGATTGCATTTTAATCATCTGAATTCTTTTAGTTTTAGTTTAGTTTAGTCAACTAGATCTCCAGTAGAGAAAATTACAATGTATTTTGGTCGTAGTTTTAGTCCCATTAAAGGAGAACTATGGGTATAAGGCTTTTTCCCATAGTTCTCCTTAGGGTAACGGGAGCACACAAACTAGCGTCCTCCCGTCACCCTAGACTCAGTATACCGCGAGCTGCTGCTCGCGGTATACTGAGACCCCGCAGCTGAAGCGGATCCCGACAATTATGCCGGGATCCGCCCAGCTGCGTGACTGACAGCTGCCTCTGCCTATCTAGAGGCAGAGCCAGCTGTACCCGCCCCCTCCCCAGTCCGTTCCGCCAGTCAGCGCTGGCGGATCAGAGCGGGGAGGGGGCAATCCAGCCCCTCCCCTGTCACGGCAGAGAGCCGTGACAGGATCGAGAGGTGAGCGAACGCCGGTATGTGTTCGCTCAGCTCCCGATCTACTGAGCCGACCTATGACAGTCTCATTGTCACAGGTTGGCTAGAACTATGAGGTGAGTGAAAACCACTCACCTCATAGTTCTCCTTTAACTTAGTTTTTATTTACTTTTCATCAGTGAAAACATGTAAATTATGAAAACTATGTCGAAACATTTTAGTCAACTAAATTAACACTAGATCCAAGGAAAAATGAAGCTGGCGGGGGGCAAAGGAGGGAGTGCTGTCACTTCAGGATGGCCGAGCGGTGAGGAGAGAGAGCTGCCGGCTGTCAGATCCTGGCCAAGTGGCACTCTCTCTCCCCTCACCGCTCAGCCATTCTGGATGACAGCTACCTCCTTTCTTTCTCCTTTCTCCTCAGATCCCCGCTGCCTCTGCCCATACAGGTGGGGGAGAGCAGTGGTGATCACAGGAGAAGCTGCAGGGTGTTTCGCTCCTCTACTACCTGTTGCCCCTAGGCCGAGCTGAGTTGGCCACTTGGCTCCCCTATTGCCATGGCGCCCTGTGCTCACCATGGCAACAGGGGTGAGAGGGTGCAGCCAGGCTGGTGTTAGAGCACACTGAAAACCAGACAAGCATAAGCTGCTAGTTAAAAATACTTTATTAAGAAAAGTGTCAGCAGGAACAAGCAAAATCATAAACAGGAACAACCCGAGGTCAGGAGGCGGCTGGGTAGTAGTATAAGCCAGGAACAAGCCAGGAGCAGGAACCAGAGGAGAACGTCAGCCAGGATCGGGTCATACACGGAATCAGGATACACAGAGCAGCAGGATCGCACTAGCAGATAAAACCACGCAAGGGCAAGGTCAGACTGGACTGAGCAGTTTAATCAGTAAGTGGGATGACATAATTACTCAGACAGGAAACTCCCATCTGGCTCTCTCAGATGATTCTCTCCTGTTTGGACTTAGAGGAAGCCTGGGAGTAGTGAGCAACGTTACACAGTTTTCTCAGACAAATGAGGAATCACAGGTCCATGGCAACAGGGGCGAGGAGGCGCAGCCAGGTCTGCCCTGGCTGCACCCCCTCACAGCTGCACCTGCAGCAAGAGCTCCACTCACCTCCCCCTTCCTACGGCCCTGCAAGTGTAATTATTTCATAATCACAGCATTTTACACCTGACATGTCTATGTTATTATTAATCATCATACATAGAGGGATGCCTTGGTAGAATTTGATTTTTGAGTGTGTAGCGCCCATCACCTTTTGTGATGTGACTACTATGCATTTAACCACTTCAAGACCAGGTGTTTAGACCCCCTCCCTGGCCAGGCCATTTTTCAGTATTCATCGCTGCGGTCTTTTGACTGACATTTATTCCGTCATGCAACGCTGTACTGAAATGAATTTTATACCATTTTTGGGGGACAGATAGAGCTTTCTTTTGGTGGTATTTAATCACCACTGCGTTTTTATTTTTTTCTATATTTCAGCAAATTTACTGAAAATTTTGAAAAAAATAAGTGTTTTTTACATTATGTTAGGAAACAATTATTATTAACCAATTTTTTGGTAAAATATAAAAGACGGGGTCACGTCGGGTAAATAGGCACCAAACATGTCATGCTTAAAAATTGCGCGCACCTGCGAAATCGCAAAAAAATACAATACCCAAAATTGACCATAGGCGACGCTTAAAAGCTTTTACAGCTCATCAGTTTAGTGTTATCAGTGATTGAACCGGCAGCTCATACAAGCAATCCGTCGGCTCTATAGTCAGCGGATCGCTTGTATGTTAACAGGCATCGGTGCCTGTTTTTAAATCGCTGGTGTTTCCCGATCGCTCGCGCCCTGCGGCGCACGCAGGTGTGCGTGGCTGAGCGGACGTCTAAAGACGCTCGCTCAGATCTAGAGACCTCTCGGGCGGCCGTTTTTTTACAACGGCCGGCCCTGAGGTGGTTAATGATAGCCAGGGCTGTAGACATCCTAGCTGGATTTGTAGTAGCAATTACATGGCTAATCCTAGGTGTCTAGCCTTGTCTGTAATTTATGGGCACCAGAAGAGGGCGGTTAGTGCTAATGGGCGCAGCTGGAAATCAACCCCTAGACTGACTGGATGTGGACCAGGCAAACAGCGGCTCCTTCCGGGGAGTTATCGCTACAAGTGTAAACGTCCGCTTTAAATCAAATCTTTGCAGGACAAAGCCAAACGTTGACCCCCTCTTCACTGCAGTGATATGAAGGTTGGCAGCAGAAAGCAGTGAGTTCTGCTGGAGAGCAACACTTCGGAAGTGACTTTTCAGAAGAAAGTTTAGCTGGGTGTTTCTTTGCATTGAAGAGGCGCTGAATGCCAAAGGCAACGGAAGAGGTAAGTATTACCTTGCTTCTTTGAAGGTACAGCTTGGTTTAAGAAAGTCACTTTACCATTCCCTGCACAGAAACATATAGTCCCCATCAGGGCCGGACTGGGACTAAAAATATGCCCGGGCATTTTAGACTGAGCGGCCCAATCACGTGACCACAGACCTCACAACAGGGGGCGGAGACAAACACAGAAGCACACTCGAGGGGCAGGGCCGGCCACTAGTAAGTATCGGAGGGCTACAGCTGACACACAAGCCTTGCTACAACCAATACACAAACCTGGCAACAATGTAGAAAGCTTGCTATAGAGAATATCTGTAAAAAATAAGTCAAGGCAACTGGACTTGCTGTATTTTACTTGCAGATGTTTCACTAGTCATCCAACCCGCTTTCTCAATTCAGAAATTGCTGAATTGAGAAAGCAGGTTGGATGGCCAGTGAAACGTCTTGAAGAAAAATACAGAAAGTCCAGTTGCATTGACTTATTTTTTACAGCTATACCATGTGACCTGGATGAATGAGAACCTTCACAGACATATTGCTATAGAGAATCGGATCTCACTGGCCCCCCAACCCCCTGGCATTCTCTGCACTAAAGTAGCTAACACTCTAATGTCCCCCGCACAGTCACACACTATTATTATACATTCATAAAGCTCTGACATATACCGCAGTGCTGTACAGAGAAGTCACATCAGTCTCTGTACAGAGGAGCTTACACTCTAATGCAGAATAATACCATCAGCTATAGAGGACTAAAAATCCCTTCAAAACATTATACAGCAATGCAGAATAATAGTATATGAATTTGGTACATACTTTGTGCTGCCGCTCTGCTCCGGGGTACCAGCCTGACGTCTCGGACAAAGGGTCTCAGGAGGGAAAGATAGGCAGCCGGTGGAAGCCCTGTAAGAAGGCACCACGTGGTTCCCCAGAAGGCTGCTGCGCGGGACGTAACACAGCCAAATCAACGCAGAAGTCAGTGGTGTAATGCAGAGTACAGAAGTCAGAGATGCAACGCAGAGTGCAGAGATCAGCGGTGTGATGCAGAGTACAGAGGACAGCAGTGTGATGCAGAGGGCAGAGGTCAGCTGTGTGACTTCTATTGCAGAAGTCAGTGGTGTGCCACAGAGTGCAGTGTTGTGATGCACAGTGCTGAGTCAGCAGTGTGACCCAGAGGTCAGCAGTGTGATGCAGAGTGCAGAGGTCAGTGGTGTGACTTACAGTGCAGAGGTCAGCAGTGTGACTTAGACCATAACTAGGTGTGACTTACAGTGAAGAGGTCAGTGGTGTGACGCAGAGGTCAGCGGTGTGATGCCGAGTGCAGAGGTCAGCTGTGTGACTTACAGTGCAGAGGCCAGCGGTGGGGGGGGGG
>NW_017307502.1:202803-229268 GCF_000935625.1 Nanorana parkeri
TATACCATGTGACCTGGATGAATGAGAACCTTCACAGACATATTGCTATAGAGAATCGGATCTCACTGGCCCCCCAACCCCCTGGCATTCTCTGCACTAAAGTAGCTAACACTCTAATGTCCCCCGCACAGTCACACACTATTATTATACATTCATAAAGCTCTGACATATACCGCAGTGCTGTACAGAGAGGTCACATCAGTCTCTGTACAGAGGAGCTTACACTCTAATGCAGAATAATACCATCAGCTATAGAGGACTAAAAATCCCTTCAAAACATTATACAGCAATGCAGAATAATAGTATATGAATTTGGTACAAACTTTGTGCTGCCGCTCTGCTCCGGGGTACCAGCCTGACGTCTCGGACAAAGGGTCTCAGGAGGGAAAGATAGGCAGCCGGTGGAAGCCCTGTAAGAAGGCACCACGTGGTTCCCCAGAAGGCTGCTGCGCGGGACGTAACACAGCCAAATCAACGCAGAAGTCAGTGGTGTAATGCAGAGTACAGAAGTCAGAGATGCAACGCAGAGTGCAGAGATCAGCGGTGTGATGCAGAGTACAGAGGACAGCAGTGTGATGCAGAGGGCAGAGGTCAGCTGTGTGACTTCTATTGCAGAAGTCAGTGGTGTGCCACAGAGTGCAGTGTTGTGATGCACAGTGCTGAGTCAGCAGTGTGACCCAGAGGTCAGCAGTGTGATGCAGAGTGCAGAGGTCAGTGGTGTGACTTACAGTGCAGAGGTCAGCAGTGTGACTTAGACCATAACTAGGTGTGACTTACAGTGAAGAGGTCAGTGGTGTGACGCAGAGGTCAGCGGTGTGATGCCGAGTGCAGAGGTCAGCTGTGTGACTTACAGTGCAGAGGCCAGCGGTGGGGGGGGGGGGGTTCTAGTCTCAGGTGAAGCCTCCAGTCCAGCATGATGCCCAGCTGCCTCCTTGTGCCCTCACTTGAGGACCTGCTCTTTCTCTGGCAATGGTAGCCCTGCAGTCTTATTCCTAGCCTATGGCAGCTGAAGTGGACGGAGGAAGTTGCAGGTGGCCACCGAGGAGCCCGACTATTTAGCGGGCTTTCAGAAAGGCAGCCGGTGTTCTGTCGAAAACTCCAACTCCTCAAGATCTCCAACGACCTGCCTTACTTAGAAGTAAGAGGTTCCGCCCGAGAAGGCTCTACTGCACATGGGCCACCCACAGCATTTTCCTACACACATACTAAAGAACAATAAAGTATTAACATGAACTAGGATCACACTAATCCTGCACGTTATTAATCTGAGTGCCCCAAGCGCAAGCGGTGGCCATATTGAGTGGGGCAATTTAGATTAATAATGTCCTGGATTAGTCTGACCCTAGTTCATTTTAATATTTATTAAAATCTGTAGTATGTGTATTTTTGAAATGCCGCGGGTGGTCCACGTCCAGTACAGCCTTCTCGGCCAATCCTCTTACTTCTAAGTAAGTCAGGTCGTTGGAGATCTCAGAAGTTGGAACTTTCGATAGAACTTCGATAGAGCTTTTCTCCTTCTGATTAAGGATGGGCTTGGGCGTGTTCGCAGCTCCATGTGCCGAGCCTGCCAGGAAGCTGACAGCACGCAGCGCCAATCACAGGTACTGAGACATTTTCCCGGTCCGCAGCTGCAGAGATCGGGAAATTTCTCTCAGTGCCTGTGTCAGCTTTGTGGCAGGCTCGGCACGTGGAGCTGCGAACACGCCCGAGCCCATCCTTACTCCTGATGAGCTGCAGAGAGGATTGTGGCAGTGTAGTGTCTGTGCTGATGTCCCCGCCAGTGGTGTATTCTGGTTTGCGGCTGCCCTAGGCAAGACAAAACTCGGGCGCCCCCCCACAAACTAAATTTACCCCACTCGGCGGTGGTCTAAGGTGGGCTCTGCAGGGTCTGTGGTGGGCTCTGCGGGGTTTCAGGTGGGCTGTGAAGGACCCCCCTGAAAACCTGCAGGCTCTCAGGAGGGCTCTGCAGGATCTGTAGTGGGCTTTGCAGATTGCAGAGCCCCCTCGGATCCTGCAGAGCCCACCAAAGGGTATTGCACAGCACATCTGAGACTCTTTGGTGGGCTGTGCAGAATCTATGCTGGGCTTTGCCAGCACAGTCCTCTTACCTTGCATGGGCTGACCTCTTTGGAACACGGTCTCCTTGTCCTCGGCGCCCGACTGGACAGCCTCCTCATCCTCGGCGCCCGACGCGGCCTCCTTGTCATCTTCGCCGCCCAATTTTTCTTAGCAGAGGGGGAGGGGCGGCAACATTGATTTGCATATGAATTAGCCACAATATTTACATATGAATGGACCTCTGCTTATTGATATGCAAATTACCGCAGTCCATTCATATGTAAATATCTCTGCAGGGACAGAAACAGCTCCGGAGAGACCACAGAATAGAGAGAGCTGAGTGAGGAGGTGTTTTCTGGCCTCCCCCACCAGCACCCTCTGGTGTCTTCTGTGTGGTAGTGCAGGCTCTGCTCAGAGCATGCCATCGGGCATAGTGGACCGGCCGAACGCAAGCAGGTTGATTGTGTTCGGCCCGGCCCACCGGGCAAGTGCCCGGTTTGCCCTATGGCCAGTCCGGCCCTGGTCCCCATAGGGCAGCATTTGGCCAATCATGATAGTAACGGGACTGAGGCTGAGAGACTGCACCATACTCAGAAGTGCCAGGAACTACCTTCTTCACCACAAATGACTGAATGGAGTGGCGGAGGAGTAAAGAGAAAATGAGTAAATGCTACTAGGGGACCTGGCATCAAACTAAACCTATTACTATTTACTGCATGGGCAAAGCACTTGCAAAAAACGTAACTTACCTTTACATAACTTTTTTTTTTTACCGACTAGAAAAAGTTTCTTTTTTTTTGTCAAGTAATATTGCATTTGTTGATGGCGGCTAAGGAATTGGAGCAGTGAGATTTCTTTTGGCTCTACATGCAGAGTGTTGTGTACAGAGAACAATAGATAAAACTGAAATCTACACACAGAAAGGAATGATCAGAGAAAGATTCACCTTCCTCCCTCCCCTTCCTGTCTGTTCAGAGAGCTTCTACAAGAGATGGTGAGATTCTATGTCACGGAGTTCAGTAGACGCTTTGTGCTGCCAGTGGAAACGGCCAACAAGAGAAGAATGGGAGTTCAGCTGGCCATATACATTAGATTTTTTTATATTTATGCCCCGCAGGCTGAACGAGAGAAATCATTTGATTTCTCTATCCCTGCTAAATAGGATAGGTGAAGACATCTTCCCAGACAGCTATTGTAATCTAATAGCCAGCAACGCTGACTGTCCGAATAGCCAACAGTGACTGCAACTGATTTAAAAATCTACTTTTGTAGAGCCAGGTGGTGTAAGCAGGGGCACCCATGGATCCAATTTTAGCCTTTTTAGCAGAAAGCAGCTGAAATTTAATCCATGTATGGCCAAAAAGTAATGCAAGTTCTCTGACTGACAAGCAGAGCAACAGCAGACAACCTGGTGTGGAACCTAATCAAGAGGCTGAAATGTACTTGGGCAGCCAAGAGATTGAGGCAGGCAGCAGACAGAAGCATGATCAGACATGCTAGGGGTCAAGGCTGGGTGCAGACAGAAGCGTAATCCAAAGTAAAGGCCAGGGTCGAGATGCAAGAAGCAAATACTACAAACTTAGTAGTCAGGCAGACATAGACAAACTGAACCTGTTTATCAGGCACTAGGTGGACATTCAGAGTTCCCCATATTGGTAGTTAATGAGGCTCAGGTGTCAGCAGCATAGTCTTCCTAAGTGCAGTAGCGACCACCAGATGGTGAAAGCTTAAAATGACAAAAAACTCTTAAATCTTAAAAATGCATTCAAGTACCTTAACGATTCTTAATTTCAATACAGATTGGTAAAGTACTATTAATCAAAATACAAATTAGTAAACTAAACGTGAGATTGTAGTCCATCACGGGAGCGAGCATGGAGCTACATTATAACACACACAGGGACCATGGGGAACAAAAGTAGTCACCCTCCAGAAGGAAGGACAGTGTCAGCACTAATTCAGAGATGATTTGAGGATCTACAGCCGAGTGATACACAAATAAGATACATTTTTGTTAATAGTTAAGGTCCTTGAATGTATTTTTAAGATTTAACTCCTGAGTTTAGGGTCACTTTAAGACTAGTTGTTACACTCTGAATATATGACAGTGCTTTCTCATTAGAAAGCTCTGTGAATCCTGTGTCATGCATGTACCCTTTGTTATTTTTTTTATTATTACTAGGGATGCACCGATACCGATAGTAGTATCGGTATCGGTGCCGATACCGGGTATTTGGGTGAGTACTCGTACTCGCCCAAATGCTCCGATACCTAGCACGAGTATTTCCTGTATCAGGAATCAGGAAGCCGGGTAGCGCATCATTACACGCTGCCCGGTTTCCTGATTGGCCAGGAAACGGCTCCATGCTCTCTCGTCACTTGTGATGAGAGAGCATGGAGCCGACTTCCCGGCCAATCAGGAAGCCGGGTAGCGTGCAATGACGCGCTGCCCGGCTTCCCGATTGGTCAGGAAGCTAGCAAATCCGAAAGCCGGGCGCCGTGTAATGACGCAGTGCCCGGTATTCTGATTGTCCAGGAAGCCGGCGTCATGCTCCCTCGTCATCTCATGAATCATAATATTAAGAAAGTGACCTTAAAGCATTAGTTTGTATTGCTTTAGAAAAAATGTGACCTGTCCCTTTAAAAAAAGTATCGGTAATTGGTATCTGCGAGTACTTGATCAAAAGTATCGGTACTCGTACTCGGTCTGAAAAAAGTGGTATCGGTGCATCCTCAAATACTGTACAATCGATCGACTTTTTACTAACCTGCAGGTTAGAAAACGTCGATCGATCGTAAATTTTCGCAAGGTTGGTGGCGTTTCTGTACGTCAAAATCCGTACGATTTACACTGCTCATGCGCAAACGAAAATACGCGCGGTAGATTACTACAATTCGTCCAGGTGCTTTTTTTTTTTATTACTGCTGATTGAGTTGTGCGATGGTCGGGGCAGGATGGGGCCACTGTACGATAATGGCACGATGATTCGATGATCGAACGAAAAGTCGTGTGATGGTCACAAGGTGTATGGGCAGCTTAGGATTAGGACAGATGTCAAATTTAAAGTAGTATTTCTCTGCATTTGGCTAAAAACCGCCCAGAACCTTTTTCTCCCCCAGTCACCCCCCACACTTACCTGTTAGCGACGCTAGTCTACGACGCTCTTCTACGACGCTCGTCCCCGCTGACGGTCCCGAAGTGATCCTCCATTCCTTGTACTTTCTGGTTGCAGGGGGAGGTTACTTATGGCAGAAGGAGCCATAGGGCTGTGTGTGTCTATGGAGGCACACAGCCACTGCGGGCACGAGCGTGCACGGGTGCCTCCTTTAGCCGATGGAGCACCCGTGCAGGGGCGGGGGTAGAGTGTTGCAGGGACCCACTTGAAAACAAATTTAAATCTTTTAAAGAAAAAGACAGCCTCAAGCAAAGGTGGGCCTTCTAATAGCAAATATTTGGAAAAAGGAAGGTTTAATATCGCTTTAAGTAAGAAAAAAAATAAAGTCTTGCTAAATAGTGGCGAATTACTGCAGGTAAGGAGAGTACCGGTATTCATGGAGGCAAATGGGCCATTGGCCTGGGCTTAAAAATAGGACGTCGTTATAAAGCATATAAAGCTAAAGCTGTCTTGTAATTACAGAGTCTTTGTATCGATTCTCAACCTTACCTGCTACATTTTTGTCATTGTGCGTTTGCCACTTTGGTAATTAAAGAGGAAACAGCTGCTTGCCGACATAGTACATGGAATATGCTCCAAGTGACTACAGGGGGAATTTGTCAAATAAGTAAATGAACTAAGGTTGTTGGTTGTGCTTAGGAAATCCATCAGCGTCCACAAGCAGTTAGCCAGGGTAATGACTCAGAGGCCCACAGTTTAGTCAACAAACTAATGAGCTGTGTTTTACTCGGTGTAATGGAGTTCCAGTTTCAAACATTTGATATGCATGAACTCACTCGCTCCGGCCCGGCCTTACTGCCTTAATATCCAGCAACGATGTGACAGAATCACTGAATTATCCCAGCTTAATTTCTGTGGCCCCATTCAGCCAGAAACCGTGAATTAATAATTTAAAGACAGTGAGGAATGGCTCGGAGTGGATTCGTGTTGTTACTTTTAACCCCTTTCCTCGTTCACAGAGAAACAATGGAGAACAATAGACAGGTTTTAGCTATTCAATAAAAAACACATTCTTTGTTGTTTAGAGATACAGAGTTTTATTAGTTTACAGTATAAAATAAGTAAAAGCAAGTACTAATAGACAGCACAATCAGTGCATTTATATAAAGGGGAAAATCGATATTGTGTTGCTTTTTTCATTATCTTTCATTTCAGTGCCTTTCTCTCATGTAGTTTTGATGGAATAGTTTTTGTTTTTCTGCTTTTTGACACTTTTTTAACAGCTTTTTTTTGCATGGTGTGTTGGCTTCCCTGCGTGTCATTATATACATTTATAGATTGTCAGAATAAAGTATAATAATGATTAATAGCTGGCAAACTCTGACTACATAAAATACCAGATTTTCCTGGCAGCTTTGTCAACAAGTCTACGAGCCAGTCAGCTCCAAGGATCCCTAGGGCATCTCTCCCTCTCAACTGCAGCAGTATATGGTCCCAAAAGTCATCAAGTTCTATACACTGTGTATAGGATGTGAGGATGCCAAAGGATGCAGTCTGGTCACATGAGCTTTCGTGTCATGTGACCAGTTTTTTCTCTCATCAACAAGTGATCTTTGCAGCATTATACAGAGAACGCTCTGTAGGACACAGCAGGCTCCACCCTGTACTCTGCATTTTATAATTCAGTCATACAATAAAGAGAGCAGGTTGTTGAGTAAACAATCTGATTGTTGGAAAATGGTAATGATATTCACTCTCCTTTCATTTTGAGCTCCAGAGTCTTTCAAAGATGTTCATGGAGCAGTGAAAAAATAATTGATGAGAGACTTTCACTATGCTTGGTATGTCTGTAATATATATTTATGTTCTAAATATGGGTACAGCAGAGTTTCTGTTATGGAAGGGGGGTCAGTAGAGTTTCTGTTGGGGAAACTCAGTAGAGTTTCTGTTGTGGAAGGTGGGTCAGTAGAGTTCATGTTGTGGAAGGGGGATCAGTAGAGTTTCTGTTGTGGAAGGGGGGATCAGTAGAGTTTCTGTTGTGGAAGGGGGGTCAGTAGAGTTTCTGCTGTGGAAGGGGGTCAGTAGAGTTTCTGTTGTGGAAGGGGAATCGGTAGAGTTTCTGTTGTAGAAGAAGAGTCAGTAGAGTTTCTGTTGTTGAAGGGGGATGAGTAGAGTTTCTCTTGTGGAAGGGGGTCAGTAGAGTTTCTGTTGTGGAAGGGGGGTCAGTAGAGTTTCTGCTGTGGAAGAAGAGTCAGTAGAGTTTTTGTTGTAGAAGTGGGGACAGTAGAGTTTCTGTCGTGGAAGGGAGATCAGTAGAGTTTCTGTCATGGAAGGGAGGTCAGCAGAGTTTTTGTTATGGAAGGGGGATCAGTAGAGTTTCTGTCTTGGAAGGGAGATCAGTAGAGTTTCTGTCGTGGAAGGGAGGTCAGCAGAGTTTTTGTTATGGAAGGGGGGATCAGTAGAGTTTCTGTTGTGGAAGAAGAGTCAGTAGAGTTTCTGTTGTGGAAGAAGAGTAAGCAGAGTTTATGTTGTAGATGGGGGTCAGTAGAGTTTCTGTTGTGGAATGGGAATCAGCAGAGTTTATGTTGTGGAAGGAGGATCAGCCGATTTTCTGTTGCGGAAGGGGGATCAGCAGAGTTTCTGTTGTGGAAGGGAGGTCAGTAGGGTGCAACTGAAGCCAAAACATTTCTTTTTTTTTTAGTTTTGGATAGAGTGGAGAGAAAGTATAACCCTTGTCAGGTTTTACTGCTGTCTGTGTTCCTGTTATGAAGATTAACCCTCTCTATTTGTCCTGGTGACTGTTCACCAGTGAAAGTGAAAGAAAACCCCACATTTTGGGGTTATCATCAGAACCGGAACAGATGTGAAATGTATGGGGGAATGGGGGCACTAGTTCTGGTGACCCTGCTTTGCACCAGGGACTTTCATCTCTTGGGAAGAATTTCCTCTCACTTCCTGTAGCTTTTTGATAAGACGTGAATGGGACAGAGATGGCAAAAAAAATCTGACGGGGTTATAACCCTCCTTTACTCGATCCAAAACAAAAACAAATTGGCTTTAGTTCTACTTTAACCAAAGTTAATTGGTCTCCCGTAATAATTTTATTTGCAGCTAGAGTACACACGCTATCATGAAGGCATAACTTTTACAATAGTCACATATTATCTACTATATGCTGTGTATGCTTATATACAAAGCTTGGAACTTGCTCTTGCAATGTAATGCCAAATGTATTGTTTATAAAACACAAGATTGATTGTGTTTAAAGTCATGACCATGTATAAGACATTTGCGTTAATACATAGCAAAGTGAAGAGCAAAGTGAACTAACCTATGATAGCCGATTCAAATTAATTTTTCAATTAAATTACCTACTACATATAAGTTTCATTGTTGTGGTTTAAGGCACTGTGCACATTCCTGAACTTTGTACTCTTTTATTAATAATTTTTCTTAATGGTGTTAGCTATTTTATGACAAAGGCTCTAAATAAAAAATAGCAAATGTATCATCCAAGTATTTATTAAAATAGACTGTTAGAGAACAAAGATTAAAACAAATTTAATGTAAAGGAAATGGTAAATCACACATAAGCACAGAAAATTTCAACCTTGCAGTCAAATTTGAGGAACCCCTTTATATGTTTGTTTGTGTTCTATTTTATACTGCATATCTAAAATTATTATTTTTTAAATCGTATCTCTTTAATGTTTCATTGGAGCAGGTTTTTGGGCAGATGCCAGCTTTACAGGGCAATTTCAAAGTGAGTCTGCCCCAGATAAAGTTGAGGCGGAGTAAGTTTCCCCTTCATTAAAGCAAACTTTTACTCTCAAAAATCAAATTCTACCAATGCATCCCCCCTCTATGTATGATGATTCATAATACCATAGACATGTCAGGTGTAAAATGCTGTGATTTTGAAATACTTACACTTGCAGAGCATTCACTTCCTGCTTTGAAAGGGCAACATTACTTCAGTTTGGCAAAGCAATGCACACTGGGATTGCCTTGTCATCAGCAGAGCATTGCTGGGAAATCTGATCTGTAATCTCATGAGATCTCAGGGAAAGGCATTTTGATGTGCATGGTCACATGTCCTAATCACATGTCTAGTCACATGTGCCAGAAATCCAGGAAGTAAAAGGAGAACTAGTAATCTGCCCTTAGTAAACATGGCCACTGTGAGAAAACTGGAGAAGAAAAGAGAAATAAGGAATGCAAAGAATACAAAGCCTGCAATTATCTAGAAGTATGTGTTTGTAAATTGTAATTACTGAACATTTCTAAAGGTGCCTTTGTTGTTATTTTAAAGATATGAGTAAAGGTCCGGTTTAACATACAACCATAATAGGCCGGTCAGTCTAACATCGGTAGTTTGTAAAATGCTAGAAAAGCACAGCTGTAGATCTGTAACCTTTTGTTAGGACAGACAATGTTCGAATCTAGTGTACAACCAGGGCCGGTGCAAGGATTTTTGCCTACACAGGCGAAGGTGCATTTTTGTAACAGTATGGAGAACCGCAAAATATGTTGAGCAGGACCATAAACTAACACTAACTATTCTCTAACACTGACTGCACTCCCTATTCACTAACACTAACTATTCCCTAACACTAACTGGTTAAATAATCCATAGTACAACTACATGTTATGTACTATGGATCATGATTGAACCTATTCATGTTAGCAGCGTAGAATTGTAAATCTATTGCTGGAGTGTAGTGGAGGTGTGTGCTGTATATATGTACTACATATACATTACACACGTCCAGTACACAATAGCAATAGATTTACAGCCAGCCCCGTCCCAGCTTCCCTCACTCACAGTTTCACTCCGATCCCTGCTGCCTCACGCAGTGCCTCACGCGGTGCCTCTTGTAGTCGGCGCTGGGCAGGATCGCTGCATCGCGTCTCGGTGCTCAGCTTGTGGGAGGCGCTCACAATTCTGCCCTGCTAACATGAATGGGTTAAATCATGATCCATAGTACATATACAGGAATAATTGTGAATCTATTGACGGCAGTGTATTGTGAACGTGTACTGTATATATGTACTACATATAGAGTATACACTGCAGACAATAGATTTACAATTATCCTCTGCTAACATGAATGGGTTAAATGATCCATAGTACAACTACATGTTATGTACGTATTATGTACTATGGATCATTTAATCCATTTATATTAGCAGAGGATAATTGTACATCTATTGTCTGCAGTGTGTACTCTATATGTGGTACATATAGAGTACACACTGCAGACAATAGATGTACAATTATCAACTGCTAATAATCATTAGTTCAGACCCCCCTTGCCCTCACTCACTGCTCGATGAAGGTGCCTCGTTGGTTGTAGTCCTCAGCGGTGCGCTGTGCTGGAGAGCAGCCGCGAGTCAGCGCTGGTCCGGTGGGAGGAGCTCCAGGTGGGGTCCTAATTTAGCTGGCCGGCACCTGCCAGAGGTGCTGTGCGTGTCGGGATACTCTGGCAGTCGCCGGACAGCTAAATTAGGACCCCACCTGGAGCTCTTCCCACCAGACCAGAGCTGACTCGCCGCTGCTCTCCCGCACCGAAGGTAAGTGAAGAAAAAAAACAACAAGGCAAGCATCGGGGGTTTTTTCCGCCCTCACCCTTCAGCGCCCTCAGGCGGCCGCTTGCCTTGCCTTGCGGAAGCGCAGGGCCTGTGTACAACTGATAATGAGATCTGCTAGCACATTACAGACTCTTTCTCATTGCATTTTCAGTTTTAGAGTTTTCGGAAAACAGCAAGTAAAATGTAAGCAGAAATTGTTAATTTATTTTAGGCTATGCTTTGCAAATGGGAACATATAACAAATATAAAGTAGGTATTTTCCCAATTTGGCTGCAAACGTGGAACAACATTTTTAAATTCTGAGGCCTGGGGATGTTAGAAAGCCAGGAGACTATTTATATCGGGTGCCAGAGTTTTGAAACCTGTGCAGTTTTAATAAGTAGACACCTTTTAAAGCACCCCAAATAATGAGGGGTGTTCTGCCTTCCTAGTCTAAGCACTGAAAGTGTGATCTTTGAAACTTACCGCTGTGGCGAGATGGCAGTAACTCACAATCTCAGTAGAGTTGACAAACAGTGACTCAATCCAGATGACACCTTGAAGATCATTGAGAAGTTTACTCTAAAACTGTGCAGATCTTTACAACAAAGAACATAGGATACTGTATTTTGCGCTCTATAAGGAGCTCCGGATCATAGGATGCAGGGATTCTGTGACAGAAGCTGCAGTTCAGTGACCGCTGATACAGGTGGTGCTGTGATTACAGCGCCACGGTCTCAGTAATCACACAGAGCAGACAAAGAATGACGTTCTTCGTCTGCTCAAGGGGCTCTATGGTGAGCTCCTATGCCGTGGTCACGGTCCCCCAGAGGAGCAGGGGACCCCGAAAACCACGGCTGGGGGGGGCGGACACGATCGCCGCCGCTGAATTTAACACAAGTGATCTAATTAGATCACTTGTATTAAACGAGCAGCGACTCCCACTGTACATTCAGCTCTGCTTGTCAGGAGCAGGGCTGAATGTACAAAAAAACTAATCGCCCGGCGCCCGAAACGGCATGTCCCGGCCGTCGGGCGATAGGGATTCGCTCCATAAGACGCAGGCATATTTTTTCCCTCCTTTTGGGGGGAAAAAAATGTGTCTTATGGATCGAAAAATACAGTAGGTCAAAAGATCATAATTTGATCCACTTAGCAAAGGACATGTGGCTGAGATGGAGACTGAAGAAGGGTCGAGCTATCTACACAGAGGAAAACTGAACTGTGGGGAGGAATGGAGACAAATACTAGAGACAAAAAAGCACAAATAATCTTAAAGGTATATCACAAAGCATGTATAACATGACAAGGGGCATGTAGACTGGTATTGGTTAGGAAGAAGCACTGTATCCTCGTCAGTTTACAGGCCATGGATATAACACTTAACATATCTAAAGTGCCAGAAACCAGGAATCAACCCTCCAAGTGCTGATATAATAACATCAGCAATGTGAACCACCCATAAAAACTCCAACCATTTTAAGTTAGCATTCAGCTCCGCTCAGCTGTCATTTGCGGGTCGAACCTGTCATTTGCAGCCTGTTCTCCCAGCTTCGGCTGTCACTTCGGCTCAGTGGAGCCGAAGTATATGCCTTCAGCTCGACTGAGCCGCTCGGCCACCTTCGGCAGCTGTATGGGCTACTGTATAGTGAATAGCCCGTACAGCAGCCCTTCGGTTCCACTGAAGAGAGCCGAAGGATCAGCCGAAGCTACGGCTGGATCCTTCGGCTCCTTCGTGAATAACCCTGTAAAACTTTTAAACATCAAGAAGCATCATCCATTGTAAGTGGTTTAATCAGCATTTAAAATAGCTTAAAACATTTTGACATTAAAAGGGAACTATGGAGAAACCTTTTTAGCCCATAGTTCTCTTTGGTGTTAAGGGAGGACATATACTAAACCTCCTCCGGTGACCCAAAGCTCAGTATATAGCGAGCTATTGCGAGCTATATACTGAGAGCGCCGCAGCCGTGACGGATCCTGACAATACTGTCGAGATCCACCCAGCTGGCTGATTGACAGCGGGCTCTTCCTAACTAGAGGCACAGCCAGCTGTGCCCGCCCCTTCCACCGTCCGTTCCTCCACTCAGCGCTGGAGGATCGCAGAGGGGAGGGAGAATCCTTGCAGGGAGCGGTGACTGACAGTCACCGCTCTCTTCAGGGAGATGATCGGGAAATGAGCGAGCGACGGTATGTGTTCGCTCACTTCCCGATCAATAGAGCCGACGTGTGACAGTTTTAATGTCACACGTTGGCTCTAACTATGAGGATGAGTGGAAATCACTCTCCTCATAGTTCTCCTTTTATATGACAGCAATAAGCCAACAGTCACACTTTAGGGAGCAGTTATGGTGGAGTTCATATTTAATGCCAAGCAATTGGCTTTAATTTTTTTCCTGATTTGATTTAAGTAAATATGACTGGTTGATATGGGTTACTGCACTTTTCATATAGCTATGGTCTTAATAAACAAGCCTGATAGAGCTCTAGTGACATCTAGTGGCTGAAATAACATCAGCATTTATCAGAGATAAGTAATTTGATTTACAATCCATCGATTCACAAACTAATGGGCGCATCTAACAATGTAAAGACCAGTGGTGCTCAACCTCAGTGAGACAAGGCCCAATAAATTCTTCTGAAAGGTTCCAGAACCCTTGTTTTATAATTCCCCAAAATAAACTGTAAAATCTGGTTGGTTACAATTTGTAACAACTCCAGTTCTCTGCTTAATTTTTATTCTCATTTTTAAAGCAAACCTTTTTCTGCAAAAAGCTTTCCTGGAGTTCTTCTTTAAAGTGTTTTACTGCAGATTTTGTAAATATTCTGATCACATAAGAACTGTCTGTTTTGCTGCGGAGCAACCAGTAACATTCAGACTTTCCCTCTAATTTTCCAATCCAGGTTGAATCAAAGCGTAAAAAAAGAAAAAAAAAATCTTCTTTCAAAAAAGCTTTTAAAATTAGGCCGCTTGTGTTATCTTTTTTGTCATATCAAAGTGATGACGTAATATTTTTTTTTTCTTTTCAGATATCAACATCAAATAAATCACACAGAAAGTTTTAATTAGAGTACTTCCTTTCATTGAGACGCTCCTGGACCCCCGCTCCAATCAATACAGGCAGCAGGTGAGGGACAAAAACCCTTCAGCAACTGAAACACATCCATGCACAGCGTACATTGTAATCCGCGCTAGTTTTGTTGTAAATTAGCGGGTACAAACATCTGACAGGGACACCAGATCTTTCTTACTGGAAGAGCGTAATCATAGAGAAAACAAACAGGAGCCAACTAATGAACCCCTGCAGACACCAATCCAGTTAGAGGACTCCCAGGTGGTCCATCAGGACCTAACAAAAGTTGAAACATTAAACAAACAGTAGCGTCATCCCAATAGAAATATTTAACAACATAAAATGCTATTTGGCAGCTATGTACTGTTATGTTTTGTGGAAAATGGGAATTGATTTGAGGACATACTCCTGACTCATGCACTCTGTATGTTATATACTCCTGACCCCTTTGCTCTGTGAGTTGCGTACTCCTGGTCCCTGCACTATGTGCGTTATACACTCCTGACCCTTGTTTTACATACTTCTAACCCTTGCACTTTTTGCATTACTTGACACCACACTACATTATTGACACTTGCACTTTATACGTTATGTACTCCTGACCCCTGCACTCATAATATTGATTCCTACACTATATAAGCTATGTTGCATATTACATACTCCTGACCCTTAGACTATGTACATTATATACTCCTGACCCCTGGATTTTATTTGCAATATTGTAATTACATACTCCTGACTTGAGAATGTATTGTCTCTGTAGTTGTTGTTCCCTAAGCAGTCCCTGGCTTTCTTAAAGAAGTTCTAGGTTAAGCTTATACAAAGTGTCATTCCTATGTCTGTTTCCTGTGTGCAGGAATGCATTTGTGATAGAAGATTTTTTTTTTCGTTATGATTGTAGAGGGGTTAGGGTGATGTCTATGAGACTCTTGCTTATGGCATAGTAATTACAGCATATTTTTTGGGTACTGAAGAACTCTGGTATTTGTGTGTTGTGTATACAGTAAGTAGGTTCAGGTTTTATTTAAGAGAGAACTATAGGGTAAACTTTCTACCCCATAGTTCTCTTTAGGGTCGCATGAGGATATATACTAATGTCCTCCCGCGACCCAAAGCTCAGTATATAGTGAGCTATTGCCCGCTATATACTGAGAGTGCCGCAGCTAGGACGGATCCTGACAATACAGTCGAGATCCACCCAGCTGGCTGATTGACAGCGGGCTCTGCCTATCTAGAGGCAGAGCCGGCTGTGCCTGCCCCCTCCCCCTTCCGTTCCTCCAGTAAGCGCTGGCGGATCGCAGTGGGGAGTTCCTGCGGGGGTTGGTGACTGACAGTCGCTGCTCTCTGCAGGGAAATGATCGAGAAATGAGCGAGCGACTGTATGTGTTTGCTCACTTCCCAATCAATAGAGCTGACGTGTGACAGTTTCATTGTCACACATTGGCTCTAGCTATGGGGATGAGTGTAAATCACTCACCTCATAGTTCTCATTTAACCTTAACCCTTTAAGTCCCTTCTACTCTGTAATTACACCACTTCCACCATTTGCTACAGAGCACTATGTGCCACATCATGCTTTTGTTTCACCATGCTCCTACTGTTAGCGCAATTAAACTACTCCCACCATTAGCCAAGGCATGCTACATGCACCGCATCATTACTTTGGTGTGCCAAAGAATGCCCCAGGTCTTTCACAATCATAGTTACACCTCTATTATTATTATTATTATTATACAGAATTTATATAGCGCCAACAGTTTGCGCAGCACTTTACAATATTTTACAATCACAATACAATTCAAGAGGGATTACAATCTAAAAGGGAGGGGGAGAAGTCTCACATGAGGAGGGAGCTGCGTGGGGATGAATTGTTTGAGAACGTGATGGTTGAGCAGTTAGGTTGAGGTGGGATAGGCTTCCCTCTAACTGGAATACTACAAAACTAGCATTTTCAGAAGCAGCAGTTCATAATGGAAGCTTATTATATCCTCAGTACATGTATCCCTTGTTATATTGACAATATTTTTACTTTTCTTTTCAGGGCTGCTAATGGACTACTTAGGTGTTCTCTTATATGATTGGTTGGCAGGGATTTAGTACCTGCCATTATGTTGTTTGTTTATCTATTACTAAGTGCTTTTACTGTGAAATATCTCAGGTCTTCTTTTCAGATTTTTGTACTAAATTGATTTGTTTACAACGTGCGTGTGTGTGTGTGTGTGTGTGTGTGTGTGTGTGTGCGTGTGTGTCCATTAATCACCAAGTCCAAAAATATAGCATTCTAGAAGAGTGCCAGTTTGTGCAAAATAAAGATAGAACACTTTTTTTTATTATCTTATTAACAGCATCCTAATAATTGATAATATGACATTTACAAAAACAAATCTTCTGTGTGGCCCTGTGGATATGTCGGAGGCTGCACTTGAGACCCTCTATATTTACTAAGTTGAGTACCACTGCTGTAAGCCATTAATTTATTAGCTTGTACATTGATATGCATGCATTACCTGTGCTTAATGCAGGAATGACGCCACAAGTGGGGAGCACAGATTAACAACATAAGTGAAAATCTTTAGGCTCTCTATGTTGTCTAACCTGTAGTCCTGATGTTTTTTATGTTTCGAAGACTTTAGAGAGTGTTGAGTTGACTTCATAAGGTGTGGTGGTAACACAGAGCAAGTTCCAAGCTTAAAAAATGTTATCTGCTAGAGTTAGACCTCCTTTACACGGGCGGCAAAGGGACAGTAAAAGCAGGCGGTTGATACGGATTTTTAGCACCCTATGACCGCCCACCCAAACCCTAACATGGTAGCTGCTTGGGTTTGTCACATGCCATGGCGCTTTGTTTTGCAGGCGTGGCACATTTTATACAGCATGTTGCGTTTGCTAGGCAGTGCTGCTTGCCAGATAGGCAGTCAATGGGACTGTGACACAGCCACCTGTCAACTGCTTGCCACATGATGGCAGCACCGTATTGCAATGCAAAATCCCCCTTGGGAAAAAAAGTAAAAAAAAAAAAAAAGCAGGCATTCAGGAGGCAGCAGCCTGCAAACCACAACTCAACCATGCTCTGAAACTTAATCCATCATGGTAAAAGCCAGGGCTGGTGTAAATGAGGCCTTATAGATGTAAGAACATGTGTTGCAAGCCTTTATGACATTTCATGGATTTCTGCTGAGTGGCTTCTAAAAAGCAGTCTGATCTTTTATCATGTATACAGATTTATTAACCAGCACAGGTCACATTTCACATTGTGATATCTTTATTGGACACATGATTTACATACTCAAGGTTACTGATGGAAAAAAGTATGGCAATCCTTATATTTGGTAACTAGCAAAAGACCAGTTGATGTTTGACGAGTCGATAACAGAGACAGAGATCTAACAGAGAAACAGAGATCTATACTCAGAGAAATAAGTTTAAAAAAAGGGGCAGACTCAATGCACCACTTTTTTCTGCCGTCACTCTTCTACCAGCCCAAACCTTTTGGTAGTTCTGATAAGTTTCAGATTAGCCCATTTCTGAACAAACACCTTCAATGCAATGGATATTTCAGAAATGTGCTGCTTCACTGGCCTTTTCCCAATCACAGTGTTACAATGGGAATAAAGACAGGACTGCACTTTTCCAAAATGCATAATTTCCTGTCTCAGGCACTCTGCTATTGGCTGTTGTTTAACTTTTGATTATTTGATTATATTGTCATTCTGTGTAACCCAGCAGATTTTGAGTTTTAGATCACAAAAAGTGCACCAAATCAATGTATGGAATTTCCTAGGTTAAAGTGACACTAAACTCAGGAGTTAAATTCAAGTACCTTAACTACTAACAAAAATGTATCTTATTTGTGTATCACTCGGCTATAGATTCTCAAATCATCTCTGAATTGGTGCTGACACTGTCCTTCCTTCTGGAGGGTGGCTACTTTTGTTCCCCATGGCCCCTGTGTGTGTTGTAAAGTAGTCACCGCTCCAAGCTCGCTCCTGTGATGGACTACAATCTCATGTTTTGTTAAAAAAATGTATTAAGATTGTAGTTCATCACGGGAGCGAGCTTGGAGCGGTGACTACTTTACAACACACACAGGGACCATGGGGAACAAAAGTAGCCACCCTCCAGAAGGAAGGACAGTGTCAGCACCAATTCAGAGATGATTTGAGAATCTATAGCCGAGTGATACACAAATAAGATACATTTCTGTTAATAGTTAAGGTACTTGAATGCATTTTTTATGATTTAACTCCTGAGTTTAGTGTCACTTTAATTTTTTCCTTCCGCTCCCTGTAGTGGTGTAGGGCAGCAACTGCTACAGGAACATTATGAAATGAATATACTTCTGCCAGTCTAGGGGTCCAGTGTGAAACTCGTAATTAACAAAATAGGTAAACCATGCAATTGACTTTTTGATCAGGCTGCAGGAACAACTGGTATTTCTTTGCCCTATAATGTATTTCTAATAAGCTGATATTAAGGAGTTATTAAAGGATAAATGTACTTTCAGTACTCATTCCTAAAGCCGGCCATATACCTATAGATGCAGATTTTCTGTGGTCAGATGGAAAAAGTGTAACAGATTCCTCCATCCACACAGTTTAGCACAGATGGAGGAATATGTTACACGTTTCCATCTGACCCTAGAAAATCTGCATCTATAGGTATATGGCCAGCTTTAGGAATGAGTACTGAAAGTACATTTATCCTTTAATAACTCCTTAATATCAGCTTACTAGAAATACATTATAGGGCAAAGAAATACCAGTTGGACATAACTTAGTTTTATATACTGATGACTTTTTCCCTGAATAATGTTTTTCTGTTGATGAAAAACCTTTAGTGAAAGAAAGATGAAGGCTGTCATTGCTGACATCCCCTTCTGGAAATGCCAGTTTCCTGGCTGCTCTGCTAATCCTCTGGCTTCAATACTTTCAAATCCTCTCACCTGGAACAGGAACTGCAGAGCAGGAAAGTCATTGTAAAATCAGATGTTTTTTTTCATGTATACTTGTTCTGCGTTAGTGACTCAAATCATTAAAGACAAAGGGTCTCAGGGTGCAAAGGGGACAAGGGTGCCAAATGAGAAGTCATCAATGGCAGTCTCGATGTTTCTCAATAAAAGTTTCCTTTAATAAGGAGGACTGGCAGTGCACAACCATGTACAAGGATGCTAAGATCTAAGATCCAGCTTCACTCTGACATTGCTTGTTCAAGGTCAGTGACTACGTATTGAAGCCAGAGACAGCCAGTTAAACAGCATCTTGAGCAGGAAGTCAACAAAACCCCCATGTCTTGTTTTCTTAAACATTCTTTACTTTTTTTAATATAAGAATGAACCACTAGAGTGTGCTATGTGACCAGATTCCATTCATTCTATATTCAGTGCGATACTAAAGAAAAGAAAAAATCTTTAAAGAAGATTTCTGGGATTTTCAAACATTAACCCTTGCAGTGGGGCCACCCCCGCTTTGCAAGAGTTAACTTCGCGTTTTGGTATAGGGAACGGAATACACTCACATGATGCTAGTGGTCAGCACTCACCTCCCTCCTCCTCCGCTCTGGCTGTGGTATATCCTTTGACATCCTCACGTCTAATGCAAGTGAATGGACATGATGACGTCAGCGGTCCTTAGACCTCCAGAGCCCGGGGCAGAGGATCTGTGCCTGCATATGTGGATCAGGGATCATTATAAACTTGGAAAAAATTCATGAGCTGGACTGTGTGACCATATGACAAAATTGTTGATTTATTTTGTTATTTCTGGTCAATTTCCAAGCGAGGTTACTATATATCTGGTTCACAGTAGCTCTACAATTTCATCTTAAAGGTATAGTCTCAGAGGTTATTATGTGGTATTCCAGCTTAGTAAAAGATTATTTCACCTCTCATGGCCTGAGCAAGAATAGATCCCTGCATCTACACTATATAACATGTTTATGATTAGTAAAGGGCTTCATGTTCGACTCGAACATAGCCTGTTCTAGCGTTCGCTGAATGGCGAACATTGCGGGATGTTCACGATCTGTTTGACCGCGGAAAATCCCACAATGCACTGCGGCCTCCGAAGCTGTAATTGGCTACAGTCTTGCACCTGACCGCAGGTCAGGTGCAAGACTGTGCCAATCAGGGCTCAGTACACATTTAGAGCCATGATTGACTCTTCCCAATCATGCCTCACAGCTAAGTCGCTGCAGCACACTATATAAAGGTGCCCATACACTGCACGATTATCGTACGATAATCGTATGCGATCGGTTTTTCGTACGATAATCGAGCAGTGTGAACGGAGACGTGCGACCGTTTCTACTGTACGGTCGCACGTCTTCTGTCGAACCAGCATGTTCGAAAACCAGCCGGGAATCGTACGATTCTCGGCTGGTTAGAACGGTGCTCGGAAGATAAATGCTGAACACCATAATTTATCCCCCCTAAAAAATCACTAAATTACCAATACACAGTTACCGGCAATTTAAATGTCATTTTTTTCTTTATAAATGTCATTTTTGCTTCAGCAGGTCCTATACATCATACAGATGCGCCACTTTACGGTCAGTGAAAGGGGACCCCCCAGGCACCATATTTAAAGGAATTTTTCATTTTTAATGTTTCATTTTAAGTGATGTTAAATCACAAAATCAAAAAATAAGTGTTTTTTTCATTGATACATGTCCCCCAGGGCAGTACCCGGATCCCCATACACTTTTTATGGCCAATAAATTGCATGTAAAGCTTCAAAATGGGGATATTAGAACTTTTTCCATGTTCGACAGTTCGAATTAGAACCAAACACGGGAGTGTTCGGCTCATCCCTATTTATGATGTCATGAAGTTTATGTGCATCTGCTGCATTTGATTTAAACCAATCTATTCTATCTAAATGTAATTACCCCTCATGTATATCGCCCTCCTAAAATAGGATCATGTTATGTTTTATTGGATGTAATGCTCAAATTTGTACCTCATCTTAACAATGAATGAGCTCTTTGTAAAAGAAATGTAAAAGGCACAATAAAAATTACTTTAGGGTAAGAACCGCAATAACAGCTCTTAGTATGTGACCGCGGAAGACAAATACTTTCACTTTAAATTTAATTGAATAACATTATAATGTTCTTTATAATTGGACATGGAACCTTGAGCAGTCAATTACTTTTGTGCGGGTTAGAAAGGCACTCTTTATGTGGCCACAAATATGCAAATACAAGTTCATGAGCAGCTACTGATTATCTACCCATTATGTAACCGTGCGCGCCGAGGAGCTGCTAGCTGATTAGCAAGAGGTCATCTGGCACTGTATATTATGTCCACGTGTGACCTATTACTCTTTGTCCTCAGACTTAGCAGGGTGCAAGATCAGACAGATACACTGATCAGAAGCATAGCTTGTTACCTTGAAACAAGTCTAATTCTGCAGCTTCAAAATTTTAACCATTTCCTGCAATATAATTTACAGTATTTAATATACTAATAATGAATAGAAGGGCAGTGCTCCTTTGGACAAAAAACTTCAACTCTTACTCTTCAATTGTTAAATGTATGTATTTGTATAGAAAAAAATTACATTACAATTTTTAATATTGCTTTGAAATTTATGCTGGCATCCACCAAATAAATAATTGATGAGGTTGCTTGTTTTGGAACCCTAGTATAACGTCAATGTAAGAAGTTTTCATTTACTTACTCCAGCTAGAACATGGTTTTGTTGTGGTTAGTACTTGGGATAGCGCTAGCAAAGTGAATAACACATTTAATAACACAATAACACATAATACATTTTTATATCCCTGTAACCAGGACAAACAGGCGAATATGTGAATAAAGGGAACTATATATATTTTTTCACATTTTTGGGGGGGAATAATAATCATACATTAAAATGGTCTCTTAAGCATTTCATTAAAAAAAGCTTGCTAAATCTGTTCCCCAGAAGAGTGCAGTTTTCTTCTAGCTATAAAAAACTCCTCCTATTGGGGTGTTGCAGAATGACCCCTTAAGTGGTGTGGCAGGTTAACATTTCCATTTCAGGGTCTTCATCTTGGTGTATGGTGCGAAGAAAAGTATGTTGGGTGGCAGTCACTTTAGTTTCCTTACCATTTATTGCTGAATTACATTTTAGGAGAGAGGGTTTAGAGGTGCAGGATACCCAGAACAGTTATTCTGATAGTAGTAGGTCTTTGAGGCTAGGTTCACGCCAGGGCGACTCCTGACTGCGCGGCAATCTGGCACAAAACTGCCCGGATTGCTGCTCACTCACGGAGTCGCCCACTGCAGCCAATCGCGCTGTGGGTGCCATTATTTTCTAATGGCACCCAGGTCACACCAGGCAGATCATGCGGTTTCTGGCCACAGTTCCGCCCGTGCAATTGAAACAAAAGTGTGTCGCAATAAAAGGTACAAGTTCCTTTTTTTAAATCAATGGGTCCCGGGGGGAGGGCGCTGAAGTGTGAACCTAGCCTTAGGAGCAGCTTCTTGGTAGGTAGTAGTTGGCCCTGTGAGGGCATCCAGAACTATCTATGACCCCGTAAGGCTTCATTCTGAGAGACATGGGTGTGCAGCATTGCAAATCCCCCATTGGGATAAAAGCAAGAGAAAATGGCACTCAGCAGGTGGCTGTACCACCCTATAAAAAGTGATCCACCGTGGATCGCTTTTTAGAGGTGTAGGGAAGCCTGCCACCTGTCTGAACAAGGTCTTAGAGCAGTCACATTCTTTCCTGAGTTGCAGTGGATCTCTCTAATCAATGTGACACTTGACCCTTTGATAACAGTCAAAGATCTCTTGATATATGGGCAATTAGTACCTATTGAAATGTCCAGCAGTAGTTTCTACCCAGCTCCTCTGGGACACTCTTCAGCAAAAAGATTCTTTACTAGAGCTCCTTGAAGTCAGACATCCTTCAGCAAAGCTTCCTCCAGATATAGACTCCATCACAAAAGCTTAAAGTGACACTAAACTTAGATATGCATTCAAGTACCTTAACTATTAACAGAAATGTATCTTATTTGTGTATCACTCGGCTGTAGATCCTCAAATCATCTCTGAATTGGTGCTGACACTGTCCTTCCTTCTGGAGGGTGGCTACTTTTCTTCCCCATGGTCCCTGTGTGTGTTGTAAAGTAGTCACCGCTCCAACCTGGCCAATCACCAATGTTTAGGTTGGTGCCACACTTCTAACAACTTCCACTCTTCATAGGCACATTCATGTTTGTTCCACAATCTTTCATAAGATAGATTATTATGCAGCCAGATCCATTGAGATCCAGTAGGTAAATCATTAACATGACCCGGTGCCCAGACTATGAACAATAAAGTGAGTGCATATTCACTTCAGAACAAGCCGTTTCTATCTATAGGTATTGTAGAGATAATTATGTTTCAAAGTTCACGACCGAAGAACAGAAATCTCAGTTATTTTCTATGGAGGGCAGAATCTCTGCATTCTTCCAGTCCTCTAATGTAAACACACATTAGGTGTTTCAAAGCTATAAAAAACAACTAAAACTCTAGAGTCTCTGTTGTGATATTTGAGGGATTTAGAGAATAAATTACTTCACAGTACAAGCAGCTAGAGAGGTCAGTGATGGCTTGTTTTAAAGTTGTTTTACTGCTTGTTAATAATATATAATTAACTCCCATTTACATCTTTGTATTGTTAGAATGTGCGCATTAGGGCAATGTGGGCAAAGCATGTAATATGTGTTGCTGCATTCATTCATTTTGAATGGTACCCCAACACACTAAGGTATGCGTTGGCAGCTGACTGATTTCATTGGGCCAGCATCAACCTGCAACAAATTACGCATTTGCACACATGCAGTCAAGATCAACACTAATCTAAACAGGCCCTTAATGGCCATAGTCTGGGCACAAGTGCACTTTAAAGTCTCTTGCTAGCTTTAGTATTCTGTTGCCACGTTCACAAGAGAACTAATAAGCAATGGGGATCAGTCACGAGCTTTGACGTCCGATAAGCAGGTGTTCATTTGCATGTTTTCATGGAGCCATTGTGCTTCTGACTTTTAGAAATATGAGTATATCCACTACTAATGACACCTTAATGCATTAAAAGGTGAAAAGTTCATTTGAAATGCACACAGACCTCTAAGTACTCTGTATTTTACAGTAATTTCTAAGATTTCCTAATATGATTCCGTATATATGGTTATAGTACATTATCCATCTCTAGTAAAACTCACAGACAACCATTTATTTTAAGTGTTTAAAAGGAACCCCAGTCTTTAATGTTTTCTTAAATACACAGATGAAAACTTTCAACCTGCTGTCAGTAATCTTATCAGTATGTAATAATCCTAAAAAAAGAAAAAAAAAACTTGCTTTTAATTGTAGTTTGTAATTGTTCTACCCACCTGGGACCAGCAAAGTGACAGCAGCACCAGTACAGCAGCAACAACCACCAAAACTGCAAGTAACCCTTTCAACTTGTGACACTTGATGAACTGTGTGCACAGCTGTTGCTACTAGTGATTGAACTGCTACCTGACTATTATACCTGCTATTGCTACTAGTGATTGCAATCATACCTGAAGTACACCCTGCTGTGGCTCACTGCTGTTGCTACTAGTGATTGAACTTAACCTGCTGTTGCTACTAGCAGTTGATGAACTGTGTGCACAGCTATTGCTACTGGTGATTGAACTTATCCTGCTGTTGCTACTAGTGATTGTTCTTAACCCTGCCTTAGTCTGTAGCTGAGATCCATACTGACCCTAACCAGATCCTCACACTACTGTTGTAATGATATATAATATATTAAATTTGTATCCTATATAAATTTCATACATTAGTAGTCTTACTTAATATACTCATTAGACCAGCATGGTTTCAAGTTTCCAAGAATGTCTGCTAAAGAGTCTGAAGGATGAACACTGGGCCACCAATAGCCAATCCCCCTTGGGTCATGCACTCAGTAATCATCTATTATTGGAATCATATATTATATTAAATGTATATTCTATACATCCGAAAAGTCATCCAAACAATCTAGTGTTACCTCCCATGGACCCCCCCATAATAATGAGATATGAAATATGATACTATTTCTATAAACATATACAGTAAGTATCAGTAATACATGATATTCTTGTTCATACAGATTCCCCCATTTTTTACCACACTTCATAGAAGAGTTGAGCATTGCAGTTGGAGAGTAGTGGTCTGAAATAGTAAGAAATAGATTTTTAAATCGGCCCATTAGTGTGTTTCCATTGCCGATCAATTAACTTCATTACTTTCTGAGTCGATGTGTTCAGATTAGATGTTCTGACTTCACTGGTTGATTGTCACATATCAGAGAAAAGTACTGAAGCCAGTGGGAGCCAAGCAATAAGAATTTTTAGAAGGAGGCCAGCTACTGAAGTCTACATGTTTCATTGAGCGTTCCCTTAAAAGATACCTATGGCCCTACCTTTTTTTGCCATAGTTCTCTTCAGGGTCACAGGAGGACATTTACTAAAAATACATTTCAAATTTTTTTTTTCGAGAGCTGTTTTGGTTATACCATGTAATCTTTATGTTTTTTGGTGCGCTGAATCAGAAAATGAACTCCATTTTGTCATAGGACATCACGTTTCCTGAAAATTTAGGTAACTATGTTAAACAAGGCAATACCTCAAAATAAATAAAATTATAAAATTATAAAATTAAAGTTTTATTACAATATTTTCATGAAAATCTTTTTTTGAACTGAAATGAGCTCACCTACACACACTAAACTCGATTCTTCTTCCTTGTGATGCTCCTCTTGCTGCATTTACGCTTGTGAGTAGCATCTGGAATGTCTCTCTGAAGCATCCAACAGTAGTCTGCCATCATTGTAATGCTCCATTTTCCCTGTTATCTCCTTTCCATCTCTTTAATGTCTTGGTGGAATCATTCACCTTGTTCCTCACTCAGAGCTCCCAAATTCTCAGGAAAGTAGTCAAGGTGGAACTGGAGGAAATGCACTTTCAAACTCATCAGGCAACCTAAAGCTTGAAATGCTTTCAGCATTCTTCCAACGATCTTTTTGTAGTGAGGATCTTTGTTATTGCCTAAAAATTTCTGTACGACTTCTTTAAATGCAATCCACCCTTCTTTTTGAGGATCCGTCATGGTATTGACAAACTCTTGATCAACTATAAGCCTTCTAATGTCTGGTCCGACGAACACACCTTCCTGCAATTTTGCCTCCGACAGGCACGTAAACTTGATGACCAAGTATTTGAAGCATTCTCCATCTCTTGGAAGTGATTTTACGAATTGCTTCATCAATCCCAATTTTATGTGGAGAGGTGGGAGAAGACCTTTATGGGAAGGTACCAAAGTTTCTCGGAGGACATTTTTTTTCACCGACTGTTAGCACCCTCGGCTGCCAACTCTTCTTGGTCCAGTGATTTTGTCGGTCTCGACTGTCCCATAGACACAGAAAACAAGGGTATTTGGTATACCCAGCTTGTTGCCCGAGCAGCATGCACAAGACCTTCAAGTCCCCACACACTTGCCAACCATGGTCTTCATATTTAAGTTTACGAAGAACCAATTCCAAGTTCTCGTAGGTTTCCTTCAAGTGTACGGAATGACCTACAGGTATGGAAGAGTAAAAACCGTTGTGGAGTAAAACTGCTTTGAGACTTCTTTTTGAAGAACCTA
>NW_017307502.1:229920-236597 GCF_000935625.1 Nanorana parkeri
TTATAAAATTAAAGTTTTATTACAATATTTTCATGAAAATCTTTTTTTGAACTGAAATGAGCTCACCTACACACACTAAACTCGATTCTTCTTCCTTGTGATGCTCCTCTTGCTGCATTTACGCTTGTGAGTAGCATCTGGAATGTCTCTCTGAAGCATCCAACAGTAGTCTGCCATCATTGTAATGCTCCATTTTCCCTGTTATCTCCTTTCCATCTCTTTAATGTCTTGGTGGAATCATTCACCTTGTTCCTCACTCAGAGCTCCCAAATTCTCAGGAAAGTAGTCAAGGTGGAACTGGAGGAAATGCACTTTCAAACTCATCAGGCAACCTAAAGCTTGAAATGCTTTCAGCATTCTTCCAACGATCTTTTTGTAGTGAGGATCTTTGTTATTGCCTAAAAATTTCTGTACGACTTCTTTAAATGCAATCCACCCTTCTTTTTGAGGATCCGTCATGGTATTGACAAACTCTTGATCAACTATAAGCCTTCTAATGTCTGGTCCGACGAACACACCTTCCTGCAATTTTGCCTCCGACAGGCACGTAAACTTGATGACCAAGTATTTGAAGCATTCTCCATCTCTTGGAAGTGATTTTACGAATTGCTTCATCAATCCCAATTTTATGTGGAGAGGTGGTAGAAGAACTTTATGGGAAGGTACCAAAGTTTCTCGGAGGACATTTTTTTTCACCGACTGTTAGCACCCTCGGCTGCCAACTCTTCTTGGTCCAGTGATTTTGTCGGTCTCGACTGTCCCATAGACACAGAAAACAAGGGTATTTGGTATACCCAGCTTGTTGCCCGAGCAGCATGCACAAGACCTTCAAGTCCCCACACACTTGCCAACCATGGTCTTCATATTTAAGTTTACGAAGAACCAATTCCAAGTTCTCGTAGGTTTCCTTCAAGTGTACGGAATGACCTACAGGTATGGAAGAGTAAAAACCGTTGTGGAGTAAAACTGCTTTGAGACTTCTTTTTGAAGAACCTACGAAATCGATGCAATAAACCAACTTGTCTTCCTGGGTGAAGTAAGGAACGAACTCCTTTTCACAATGTCTGAACCATGAAGATGACACTCCTGGCAACAATAAATTCCTGCTTTTCAGCCCTGATCCGAGTAACTCAGCGGCATCTTTGGGAAGATTCAAGTCTCTTACCAAATCATTCATCTCCTAAGTGCTATTTTTTTTTACATAACTCGGACAAACCCTTTAAGGTTTTTTTGGCATTTTATATCTTAAATGCACTTATGTGAATTAATTAATAGTAATTTGGACTTTAAATTTGGTTAAAAACCCATAATATAAAAAAATACAATTTTTTTTTAAAAAAATGATATATTTGAAGACAATTTTTTGCATGTTGTGGCAAATTATGACGTCTAGGAGTTTTTTCAATATTTTTTTGTTTTCAGCACACCAAAATACATGGAAATTAGATGAAAATAATCAAACAGCTTTTTAGTCGCAGACCTGTGTTATATATAGTTATACTGTATACATGGATTATAAAACTTTCTCCTCACCTACAAAATTTGAGTGCAATTTGCTTAAAAGGGTATTAAAATAGCCATAATAAAACATATTTGAGGCTGTACAAACAAAATGACATCTACGTTTCTATAAAAAAGGAGTCATTACCAAAATAAAAGAAAACACAACGAGGTTATTTTTAAAGGCAATGTGTAGTGTTTTTCTATTCCCATATTATATTTGTCTCCTCTGCCCCTTTCTCATAAAATAAAAACTGTTTACAGACTTCAATAGCTAAAAATTATACAAATGAGTGAATGAGTCAGAGCAATGTTCTGATATGTGTCTGAGGTTTCAATCAGAGACAGAGTGCTTCGAAAAATAAAAAAAAACATCAACTTCTGTTCTCTTTCTAGAACACATACAGGGTTATTCACAAAAGGGTGAAGAGTTTGAATAAGCGAACAATCTAGGACAACATAGCTGAACGGGAAAGTGAGCTGAATTGGAGAATTTCTCCAAATCAGCTATGTTGTCCTAGATTGTTCACTTCTCCGGCCTTCTCCAAACCCTTAAAGGAGAACTATGGGGTTAAGGCTTTTCGCCATAGTTCTCCTTAGGGTAACGGGAGGACACAAACTAGCGTCCTCCCGTCACCCTAGGCTCAGTACACCGCGAGCTGTAGCTCGTGGTATACTGAGGCGCCGCAGTATACCGCAAACTGCTGCTCGCTGTATACTGAGACGCCTCAGCTGAAGCGGATCCCGGCAATTATGTCTGGATCCGCCCAGCTGCGTGACTGACAGCTGGCTCTGCCTATCTAGAGGCAGAGCCAGCTGTACCCGCCCCCTCCCCCGTCCGTTCCGCCAGTCAGCGCTGGCGGATCGGGGAGGGGGGAATCCAGCCCCTCCCCTGTCACGGCAGAGAGCCGTGACAGGATCGAGAGGTGAGCGAACGCCGTTATGTGTTCGCTCACCTTCCGATCTACTAAGCCGACCTGTGAGAGTCTCATTGTCACCGGTCGGCTAGAAAGGCACTCACCTCATAGTTCTCCTTTTAACCCTTTTGTGAATAACCCTGATAGTCTTCTGTGAATAACATGTTAGGTAGTAAACAATTATTGGACGGTAGGATATACATAGTAAAAATGTATATAAAACATCACTTTAAAAACTTCCAAATTAATAGTAGTGGATAGTGTGGGAAAGGGCTAGAAGAAGCCCTGCAGCATTTTAGTGCTATCCAGGGATCCGTTAGAAACATTTTCACTAATTTTCTTCTAGACAGGAAGTGAGGGAAATTTTCTAAAAGCAGCACAGCAGAAAAAAATGTTTTCTATTGCTAGAGTTTAAGAGAAAGTTATAACCCCTGTCTGGTTTCCATTGCTGTCTTTGTTCACTGGTCCAGTTAGCAGGAAAAACTTGCTAACTTGACCACTCCATCCAAAAATGAAAAAAAAATGTTTTATGTAAACTTTAAATTATTTAAAACTTAAAAGTATTAAAATAATACATTGGCTCAAAAAACGATCATCGTTGTAGCCTCATGGGTAGGCCTGATCAGCCTGAGGGTCTTGGACCTAAGCATTCTGTCCTCAACCACTTAAGTGTCCCGAAACTTTCCTATGGTATGGGCTGGGAACCACTTGATGGGAGCCCCCAGGAGTTGGCCCATTCTTGGTATCTCGGATGCCCATGGAGGCCTAGGCATCTGGCCTACTGCCTCACCTTCCTGGTGGTGGGGTTTCTTTTGAGGGGTATCTCCCCGCTTGTTCAATTGTTACATATTACTGTCGACATACCCTCAGCTATACTTGATATACCTTGTTCTATGATTCTACAAAGACCCCTGTGGTGTATCGCCACAATATATATAATGTACTGCCAAACCAGTTGTCAAAATTCATTTAAACTTTATTGGGGAAAAAACTACCATAGTTTCTCTTTTAAACAAGTAAAATGTTTTTAAAATATTGCTACCTATGCCAAGGCCTGCATGACCGTTCTACAATTCCTGTCTTTGCATCTATTGTATCCCATGGTATGCACTCTGAATTTCTTTCCTAGTTGCAATAGTTATTTCAAAACAAAATACTTGAAGATTCAGCTATACACATTGTAAAACTGTAATGTAATGGCAGCCATAGCAAAGCTTGTTATAAATGGAACCTTGTGTCCGCATAAGATTGTCAATGTAACATAAAGTGATGTTTTGTTCCAGATTTGTTCCAGATGAAAAAAAAGACAAAATAGCACCAAAAAAAATATTAAAGAATTACTTGTTATTCAGTGAATTGGGTATTGGATAATACTTGATTCTGGAACATTCCTCTTACAATTGTATAATAAAAGCCTGTGTGCAGCTTATGTTGCTGTAAAGGGGCCCTTAGACAGAGGGGTCCATGAGAGAGCTTGCTTGATAGCTACAGACTGAAGCTATCAAGCAATGAAGGAGGTCTTTAAAAGGTAAAGATTCTTACATATAAGTTAAATCAGAACTCCAGCCAAAATAAATTAAAAGAACAACAGCAAATGAAAAGATAAATAAAAAAAAGCTTTCCCCGCTGCACTTTTTTCTGTAGATGTCCTCGTTGACTTCCTCTGAGCCCAGGCTGTCGTGGACCTGCTTCCAGCATGTCAAAAGAAGGAGAAGCAGCACAATGATGTCCTTATCTCTTTGTTACACTGCTTTCTCCTCCTATCAACATTCTTATGAATTGGTTAGCTCGTCGTGCTGCTTCTCCCTCCCGGGCTGTCATGGACCTGTTTGCAGCATGTGAAGGAGAAGCAGCACAATGATGTCTTAATCTCTTTGTAACACTGTTTTCTCCTCCTATCAACATTCTTATTAATTGGTTACCTCCTTGTGCTGCTTCTCCTCTCTGCTTCTGAGCTGCTTCTCCTCTCTGAACTTTGCTGTAAAGGGACTGCAAGAAGCTGATAACAGGTCAAACACAAAATGAATGATGTATTGTTATAGAGCTTTATTAATTTGTGTATTTTACCTCTGTCTAGAGCACAGCTTTAAACTATTCATGGGGTGCAGTGACAGGTCTGGCATACCTTTTGACACCATGGCAAATGCAGCAGGTATCAGGCATGACAGCTGACACACACTGAGCATGCAGCAGTAGAGGGTAGCATGGACCAGAGACAAGAAGGGGAAACCAGCCAAAGAAGCGTTTACAAATACAAAGAGTCCCTGAGTGACTACTGAGTAGAGAGAGTAAGTTGCTGAATGCCACCTTGGAAACAATCTGCAAAGATGAGACGGATGTCATATTTGTTGAAAATAACAAATAATTCTAGTAAATGTTTTTCCTTTTACAAAGGGGGTCCCCAGCTCCTCTAGTTCCTATCTGATAAATACCTGTATCATCAATCAAGTGATAGTTATGAGGTTGGCGGATGGTTGCATGGATCCCCAGCTGAGTGAGGTATCATAGTTGCTAACATTAACACTTTTTGGGCTAAGTAAGTAATCAGTATGTGTTTCATAAGCGATTGGGGCGTGGGTGGGCATTACAAGAAATATATTCTGGTTTTGTACATATTTTCTTTATTATTAAAATAAATCAGTCAAATGTTTTCTCTAATTATTATTTCAATTATTGCATTAAATTGGATATTTTACCCCCTTTGACTAAAAATCACATCAGCATACAGCTCTGCATCCTGATAGAAAATCATCTTACATTCATTAGTTAAACATATTTTTCTTTTACTTACAATTTTTTTTCATCTTCCTGGTCCTCTTTGGCACAAATTATGTAATTGTGTCCAAGCATTGCATCCTGGGAAGGTCACATCAGCAGATCATTGCTGGGGAATATAATCTGTAATCTCATGAGATCTCAGTGAAAGGCATTTTCTTCCCCTGAGATGATGTGCATGGTCACATGTCCTAGTCACATGTGCCAGAGTTAAAGGAAGTAAAGGGAGTTATATTATTTTGCCCTTAGTAAAGATGGCCACTGTGAGAAGAATAGGTAGGAAAAGAAAAATAAGATATGCAAAGAATAAAAACCCTTCAATTATCTAGAAGTGTTTGTAGATTGTCATTACTAAACATTTCTAAAGGTGTGTTTGTTGTTATTTTGAAGATATGAGTAAAGTTCTTTTAGAAAACACTTTATCAACCAACATTGTAAAATAAGAATAGCATCTGTTTACAACTGTGCTGTTTAAAATCCAAATCCAGGCAGCAGTAGAAATGACACTTGCAGTGGGACTACCCCTGCAATGCTTGTTTAATCTAGGAGTAGAGGAAAAAGCAATAATACTCACCTTATTCCTTGCTCACGCAGACTTCCTCCCAGCTGCACCACGGGTACCACCAAAGCCATTACCCGTCACCACCCCACTAGTCACTTTCCAAATTCATCACGTGCAATGCAGGACCAGCAGTCCTGCATTGTATGTGAGGACAGCGAGGTCCTGTCCACATCCAAGTAGCATCAGAGAGTGTTGGGGTAGTGAGGAATAAGGTAACTATTACAGCTTATTCCTCTATAACTATAACAAGCAGTTAAAGGCTTTCTGACCATGCTTCATGTTACACCCATAATCAGAGAGTTCTATCTGTCTCAAAAAATGGTCTAAAATTAATTTGGTTACAGTGTTGAATGACTGAGTAAGTGTCAGTCAAACTATCACAGCACTGAAACTTGAAATTAAGGAGTATCACAGGCTGGTACTTAAGTGGCTAAAAATCAGCTATTAAACAAGATACTATACAAGGAATGTCCAATAAGAGTCACACCTCACTATAAATGGATAGTCTGGACAAAATATTGCAGGACTATTTTTTCTACATTGTCCTATTGCATGTCCACACACTTTTTCCATTCACGCTGCAAGACTTTAATTTCCCCAAAATACAATGATTCGTCAGCTGTGGCAAAACAGGCTCTTGCAGCACCAATAACATTTTCATAAATGCCATGGAACAGATGGAAGTCCATGGTGTAGTAGAGCACACCACAGCCACAGCAACTGCTGATGTGGAGAGTCTTTGAATATCAGTAACCCAATGCCTCTTTAAATGCCTCAAATAAGATATATTTTTGTTAATAGTTAAGGTACTTGAAAGCATTCTTAAGATTTAACTCCTGAGTTTAGTGTCACTTTAAGTTTAAAGCTAAACTCCAGCATCTTTTTTTTTTTAAACACCCTTGAGGGGACCCCAACCCCCCCCC
>NW_017307502.1:236780-257186 GCF_000935625.1 Nanorana parkeri
CTTGGGGGGCCCCAACCCCCCCCCCCTCCCGCCCCCTTCACAATGTAAGGGTTAACTGCTTGCTAAGTCCAGGGGTAGAGTAATAAGTTGTATTACTTGCCTTATTCCTTACCCCATGGGTAGCTGGTGCTCTCTTCTTTTCTCCAACATTCCCGGTTGTGGGTAAGTCCTTGCCATCCATGCGTAGAATGCAGGACTAATGATCCTGTATTGTACATGATGATGTCACACTGTGACCACCGGAGAAGTAGACTGGGGGAATATGGAGATGAGAAAGCCTGCTGGAGCAAAGAATGAGGTAAGAACTAGAGCTTGTTCTTCTACCCCATTACTCAATCCTTTCAGTGCAGGTGGGGCAGTGCAGGCGGGGCACTGCAAGGGGCATTGAATACAAAATATGGGAACATGAGAAGAAAAGAATAAGAAAAATGTTGGGCAAGCTTCTCCCTCGTCCACCCCATACCTTGTATATGCCATACTACAAGCAGCTACAGCATGCCACAGCATAACTCATTTGCACTACTTTTCTCCATACAGGGAGAACCTACAGGGAGATGTCTGAAGGATGAGAAGCGGGTAGCAAAAGCTTCACATGCACTCAAGAAGATGGCTGTAGAACTCCTGGAGCCATAAAGCATATTATGTGCCTTAGTTCCCAAACTGAAATATTCCTTATCCTAATTTTAATGAAAGCCAGGTTCTGTTTTACTATGTGTAAGACTACATTTCCCTGCTTTCTAAATTGTCCAATCACTATTACCCAAGTGGAGCTCAGCTTGAGAGGGGCGCATTTTGCCATCTTCATGTTAGGTGTTAGAGGACCTTCTCCCAGCACTGCTCACCAAGGGCCTAAGTAGGCACCACCAGTGGCGTAACAACCGGGGGGCGGCGGTGCAGCTGCCCCGGGCGAGAAGATGAAGGGGGCGCATGTAGGGTTGCCAGTGCCACCCGGATAGTACAGGTGTGGCACCATGGCGAGCAATGGGAGAGAGCGGGAGTCCGCGAGCGCCGGGAGGTGCTGTCTTCTGTAGCTGGACTCTCCCTCTCTCTCATTGGATCCCCTGTGGCTGGCAGTGTGTGAGTCGGAGGAAGTGACATCACGGAGAGAGCAGAGATGGAGAAGTCATCCTCCGGCAGCCGGCGTGGACGGTGGAGACCTTTCAAGGCACCACCCCTACCCTCTTTCCATATGAAATGCTTTTTAAAAGAACAATGTTGGACAGAGTTTGTCATTGCCATTTTGTGTATGTTAATATGTATTGCAAGATTCACAGCCTCCTTGATTCAGTATATTGCAACTGTATGGTGTCCTCTGTCTGACTCATTCATACTTCATTTGACTCATTCATTGCAAATGACAAGACTGCTAAATGGAATTCAGGACCTGTAAATCGAAGCACTCAGGCTGTTGACAACAGAATATAAACAGGATGACTTCATTTGAAATAATGAGTAACCATTGGAATACATCACTGTCTTAAAGAAAACACTTCATCTAAAATTGAAACTATAACTCCAAAAAAGAAAATAACTCCCAGTTATAGAAATACCACAGTGACCAATAAAATGCACCCTATCAATTGTACTAAAATTTAAGAAATGTACATACTCACCTACATCCTTTAGACCAGTGGTTCTCAACTCGTGGGTCGCGACCTAAAAGTGGGTCGCGACACCCTCTGCAGTGGGTCGCGGCGTCATGTCTGCATAGACCGGCCCATCTGCATTAGAGAGAACTAGAGGGGGAATTTGTGGTTCAGCCTGTGGAACCTCATAATGTCAAACTGTCCCCCCGGGCTCTCCGATAAAGTGGTATGAGACTGCAGTCTTGTGTGATCCTGGTCTCTCTAATCCTGATCCTGGTCTCTCTTACGTCATAGGAAATATCTTCATTTTTTTAAGAAACTGTTTCAGGTTTCATTTGGATTGAAGCTAACCACTGGTTGCTATTTTGACACGAATAACAATACAGTGTCTTGCAAAAATATTTACACTTCCCACCTTCCTTAGTTTTTTCTGGTTTTATTGCATTACAATCTGGAACTGAAAGGATTTTATTTTTGTGGTTTGTACCACGCATTGCCGTAGATAGATTTTTTTCCTGGGGGAGGGGGGGGATTCAGCTTCCTCAAATTATAAGACTTTATCTAGCAGACACACCAAGGTTTGAAAAAAATATACCAGCCATATCATTCCTAAACCAATCCTTTACCCTGAGCAATACCGATTTTTGTTTTTGACACCATATGGATAAAAACCATGTTTTAAAAAGACTTCCAGTATAATTGGTACCTACCAATTCACACAAACCGCTTAGTATACACTTATTGGGATTTTTTTTTTACCAAAAACATTTAGCAGAATAAATGTTGGCCTAATTTTAGGAATACATTTGATTTTATTTGAAATTTTTTATAACAAAAAGTAGAAAATATTTTTTTCTCAGAATTTTTGTTCTTTTTTCATTTATATAAAAAAATTAAATACATTTTTTTAAAACAGTGGCGATCAAATAGCACCAAAAGAAAGCTCTATTTGTGTAAAAAATTAGGTGCCCGGGGGCAAGTCTTTCATTAGCGCCCCCCCAAATCAATCCATAGTTCAATGCTCTAGACAAATGGTTCCCTTGCCTATGTTTTCCCTTCCTGATCCACCTTCAAATCACCTCATTCTCCAGTGCTGCTTTGGGAGCCACTTCTGGGCTTGCTTCAATTTTCAAGCGTTGCCCCTTCTAATCTGTCATGGAGGAAAGACTTGAGTAATTTCAAGCCTACACTCTATGGTGGTTCAGGAGGGGTGCTGCCGCACCAAAAGAAGGGAGAACAGAAGTGGGTCTAAAGCCACTGACCCACCATGGATGCCCACAACATAGCAATACATTATACAGCAATGCAGAATACCACCAGCTAAAGAGGACTATAGATCACAGCAATACATTATATAGCAACGCAGAATAATATGAAGCTACATACTCTGTGTTGCTCCAGGGTGGTGGCCTGATGTCTCCAGGGTCTCAGGAGGGTTGTGCATGGTCTCAGGATGGCTGTGTGGAGTCTCAGGAGGGCTGTGTGGAGTCTCAGGAGGGCTGTGGGGAGTCTCAAGTGGGCTGTGTGGGGTCTTAGGTGGGCTGTGCGGGGTTTCAGGTGGACTGTGCAGAGTTTCAGGTGGGCTGGGGACTCACAGGTAGCCTGTGGGGGTTGCAGGTGGGCTGTGCGGAGTCTCAGGTAGGCTGTGGTGGTCTCAGGTGGCCTGGTGGGCTGTGCGGAATTTCAGGTGGGCTAGGGGGGTCTCAGGTGCCTGTGGCGGTCTCAGGTTGGCTGTGCGGAGTCTCAGGTGGGCTGTGGGTGTCTCAGGTGGCCTGGTGTGGTCTCAATTGGGCTCTGCGGATTATTATTATTATTATTAATAATGTTTTCGTTTTTTTTTTTTTTTTACTTTAGACTCGGGACTTTGTAACACAGTGGACTTAGGGCTAAAAACAGAAGTATACTCACTACTCACAGATAATACAAACACAAAACCCTTTTGATATCTAAAAAGAAGATAACACTGCATATATCGTTTTTTATCTTTATGCTATGTATAGCATGTATATAGGTATATGTGGGCTTAGTAACGCACTGGACTTAGGGCTTAGTAACGCACTGGACTCTGGACTTACCTGAGAAACCCCGCAGAGCCCACCTGAGAGTGATCCTGCAGAGCACACCATGGATCCTGCACAGCCCATCTGAGACTATCTGTGGTGGGCTCTACAGGGCCTCAGGTGGGCTGGTCGCCAGGGGTCCCTTTCCTTGCACCTCTGCCCAACTCCTCTTACCTGCTGCTGCTGTGGCCTGGCCTCCTCCACCCCCTCCCCTGTCACCTCTGCCATGCTGCCCCTGCTAAGGCTGATACTCATGAAAGAGGCCCCCCAGGCTGCCCAGACCCCTCACATTGGTACCTGCCGTACCCCTCTGATGGTGGTGTTCTATTAAAGTTTGTGACTACGTTACAATGTGTGACTGGTGACAAGTAAAAGAAACAGGTCACCAGCACTCGTTTAGAATAAATATGTCCTTTTTTAATGGACAATTGTGTCACTACAAATCAACAGAGCCGACGTTTCGGGGCCGCACAGGGTCCCTTCTTCAAGGCAGTAAAATTGTGAAAGGACCCCCACCACCTGAAAACATGACTGGTGACAAGGTCACACATTTCAATGTAATCACGCCCAGTTTTTTGGCGGTGTAATGTGTGACTATCAATAGCTCAAGCATTCCAACGCTTTCTCAGCTGTTCCAGGGCAGATCGGCATTGCAAATCGTATGTGCAGGAGATCTGATCTGCACAGGAACAGCTGTTCGGCCCTGAAATGTCACTTCTATCCGACTCTGAGTGCAATCTCACATTCCACCCCACTCACAAAGTCGGATCGAAGTGACATTTCAGGACCCAACAGCTGTTCCCCTGCTCCTCATTCGGACTCACCTGCCAAGCCTCACAGCCAGCATCCAAGCCAGACGGTGTGCACTGCAAGAGACGGGGCATGTGACAAACACTTCTTCTCTTCCGCCACCTGTTACTAGGGACATGGCCGGGAGAGGAGGTGAGTCACAGGACCCGCCCCCTTGCTAAGAAGCCCGTCGACAGTGCGGGGGCCCCGGGACCCTACACTGCCTCATATTCCACCAGGTGGGTGCCCAGGACACGACCTCACTGGGCGCCCCCACAGCCTCTGGCCCAGGCGGTAGTTCCACCTCTGGACAGGGAGCCGCACCAGAGGGATGAAAGAGCCACATGCGGCTCCGGAGCCGTGGGTTGCTGACCCCTGCCCTAAACACATGAAAGAATGTCCTCTGGTCAGATTATACTAACATTCCGCTTTTTGTGCCTCATGGGAATTACTAAGTGTGGCGCAAACCCAACACTTCCCATCACCCTGAGAACACCGTGACCACAGTCAGGGCCGGATTTCCCACAAGGCCAACCAAGGTCCGGCCTTGGGGCAGCAGAGAGTAGAAGGGCAGCAGGAGTGTGGAATTCCTATTTCCCAATACCAGGGGCATGCAGTTCTGGGTGCCAGGTGGCTAGTTTTTTTTCTACATTTAGCCCTGCTTTGGGCAAGCAAAGCTAAATGTACAGCGGGGAAGCCACCGCTTGTTTTGTACAAGTGATCCCGGCGATGTCGCCGAGATCACTTGTATGCAGCCTGCAGATCTGCCATTCTCCATGGGGGGGTTTGGCGGGAAGGGGGGGGGCATTCAGGAACCTGGCCTTGGGGCAGCAGAGAGAGTAAATCCAGCCCTGCCCACAGTGAAGCATGGTGGTGGCACCATCATGCTGTTGGTGTTGCTTTTCATCTCCAGGAACTGGAAAAATGTCCAGGATTGAAGGAAAAATGAATGGCACTAAATACATGGCAGTTTTTGAGGAAAACCTATTTCAACCTGCCTCAGATTTGAGACTGGTATGAAGGTTCACCTTCCAGGAGGACAATGATCCTAAACATACTGCTAAAGCTATACTACAGTGGTTTAAAGGTAAACATTTACATATGGCTTAGACAAATGCCAGACATCCATCTTATTGAGAATATGTGGCATGGCTCAAAGATTACTGTACACCAATGCAACCCATCTATCTTGTAGAAGTAGATGGAGTAGTCCTCCCTTGAAGAATGGGCACAAATCCTATCGGCTAGATGTGCTAAGATAACAGAAACATACCCTAAATGGTGGCTCAACAAAGTATTGTACACTCAAGATTTCTGGGGTTTTCGTCATATTTATTGTTTGTGCCACAATACAAATATTTTGCACCTACAAAGAGGTAGGCATGTTGTGTATATCACATGGTGCAAACCCCCAAAAATCCATTTCAATTCTAGGTTGTAATGCAATAAAACAGGAAAAACACCATGGGAGGTGATACTTTTTCAAGGCACTGTACCTCACTATTGTTTGGGAAAACAGCTTCAACCTCTGTTAGCAACATTAGTTTGCTTAGCAGAGAAGTTGGCAAGCTATTGCATCTTTGAGGTTCATACCTATACTTTACTTTTTGATAAAACTGCGTTAGGGAACTTAGGATCTGGATGCTGCATTTTGCCACTTGTCATAATAGTCTATGATTTATTTTTTGGGTTTGTGGAGCTGAGAGCTGCATTATTAGATGTAGAGAAAACCACTAATGGGGAATCTGAATTTCTACTCTTGACTTTTAATAGTGCAGCTTGTTTTTTATTGTTAACTTGTATTCTCCCTGCCAGAGCAAAAGTGTCAGGATATAAGGCTGTCTTGACTCCTGCTGGAGCTCAGTGCTCAGAACAGATACTCAAAAACTGTCATACAAAAAGATACTCAAAGGCAAATGCATTGTGATATGTAGGCCCTATACAAGTAAAGCTTTTAGCCTTGTCTTTTTGTTGGGATGATGTTGAGCAATGCTGCCCAATGCAGTGCAATGGGGCAAATGTGAACAAGCCCTTACTACTTGTTCATAATATGTAAACATTTTAGTGTGCATGATCTAGGCATAGATTGTGGGGGTTGCAGGTGGGCTGTAGCTCGGGGTATACTGAGCTTAGGGTGGTGGGAGGAAGCTAATTTGTGTCCTCCCGTTACCCTAAGGAGAACTATGGGGAAAAGCCCTAACCCCATAGTTCTTCTTTAACAACAGCTGCTCTTGAACATTTAATGCATTCTGCTGTTTTGCTGATACTCGCTCCATGGCTTGAGCGCCTACAATCATCCCACGTTCAAAGGCTGTTACCCATATCTTCAGAAAAAAATCACTTCTACTATCGTGGTAAACAACCTGCTTCCCTATTTATAATCTGGCCCTCTAGCAACTTCAGCGCGAAATTATAGCTAATTATAGCTAATTTGCCTACAAACGTCAGGTGGTCATAATAATCTGGCCACTCAGTGTAGATCACAATATCCTGCACAGGTGTAGCTCAGCTGTAGCACTATTACATGCCTCTCATACCAATACCAATTCAAGAGCATTGCAAATTGATTGTTACATGAATGTAGTAACCTATATTGTGTTACTATGTGCAGCATTTTAGTTAAAATTTCACTGCCACATGGGCAACAATGTAAAAGTTTGCGAGTAATCACTGAGTTATACAGGCAAGCACTATGCAATGATAGTACCTGTAATACACTAGAATAACAGCTGGTGTCATTTAGCTCTTGCTCCATTTTTCACGTTCATTAAAACTGATATGTAATTAGGCAAAGAAAACTAGAACAGTAAAAGTGTTTTGTATATTCTCAATCTCTAGGGTTCTCTGTGGTTGCCAGGAAAAGCTTTGGTTTTGCTAATGCAGAACTGTATAACATATAAACATCTAATGCTACACTTATTGCAAGGTGTGATGCAAACCAATTTGAAAGTCATTAACCCTTTCAGGGTTCACTGATGAGCTTTTTTTTCCCCCAGCAGTAATGAGTAATCTCTTGCAGCTCCTGCTATGAAGCTTAGTGAGAATCTTGTCCCCAGTGGAGTTCTCTAGAGAAAAGTCGAGATAGTCTTGTTTTTAATACCGTTATGCACATTTGTTGAGCAGCAGGAAGAGAATCAAATGTATTGCACCCCTTACTGCACTCCGTGTGCTAAAGCTACTAGGAGGCCATCATAGCCCTCATTTGTTGCATAAGGGCATACAACAATTACATGAATCCTCAAACTGGTTGAGGAAAATGAGGTGTAGACTCATGGTGCTAGACTAGATGGAATAAGTTGCCTCGGGTGGCATTAAAAGAAGGACACATCTGCTCTATCTTTAGTCAATTGGCTTGTTTTAAAGGATGGCTACACTTTCACATACACGTACAGTTATCGTTCCTCCCTAGTTCCCCTGAATTAATGTAATCCACCTTTCCCCAACCCCAATGCATACTTACCTAAATCTTACAGCTGGAGCAATATTGCCTTTGATGCCAAAAACAGCACCTTTGAAGTTTAATCCCATGAACTTCTATTGATCCATCTCTGGAGACAGTTATAATGTAGTCAGGGTTTTGTGTGCATTTTCATACACTGACAAAACTGTCCTACAAAGGTTGGGGATGTAGCTTCTCCTTAGTTTACTATTCTGAACACATACATAGTATTTATTGTACCTTAGGTGGGATAGTGGAATATTGCACAGTCCCTTATTTCAAAAACCACCAGACCAGATTGGGCACAATGGAAATTATAGGCTAATTCCAGTCTGTTTTTTACCATCACCTTAAACACCCCACCAGGGCCGGATTTACTTTCCCTGCCGCCCCAAGGCCAGGTTCCGCAATACGCCAACCTCCCCCCTCCTTTCCATCAATGGAGAGAGCGGCGCGGTCAGTTTAATTTTTTTTTACTGTTTTCTTTATTTCACTTTTTTTTATCACTTTTTATTTTTTTATTTAATTATTTCTTCTTATTTTTTTAATTTTTATTGATTTACCCCTCGAGGCTGGGCCTTGGGGGAAATCCGGGCCTGCACCCCACCATCCACAAGACATTCTCCTGACATCAAAGGTCCTTCCTCTTCTCAGGTGACTGGTTGTTCTACTTCTGGATAGATGGGTGCTCACATAATGAAGCATAGGCACCACACTGCCCAGGAGTACTATAATATACTATAAGCCCTGGCTGGCATAACACATCCCTAGGGTGCATGTCCATGACAGCCTGGATTTATAGGCCGAGGGGGTTGGATGACTCAGGGCTTCATTCAACCTGAAAGAGGATTGGAATCCCAAAGAAGTGAGTCTGTGGGGCACACAGCCGGAGAAACAGTAAATATTAAAGCCAAACCTGTTTTTTACACCTTCTGGGCAACTTTAACCCCTTTTCCACCAACCCCACCGTAACTATTACAAAGGTGACAATGTGGCAGCAGATAAGATGGCTAAATATATTTAAAGTGACATTAAACCCTCAGATTTTTTAACATAAACCAATACTGTAATGTGTGCCTTACTGTAATCCATGGTTGTTTCCCTTCTCTTTGCTGCTCTTCCTTTTAAATCATCATGTCTTCTCATGCTGGGGGAGAACTTCCCTTTTCAGCTCAGGGCCTCTTCCTGTAGTGCTGGCTCAGGTTACAAGCCTATAGAAACGTATACACAGACACCGTGTATCCATTCCTGAGACAAGGCAGTCTGCTGCAAAACAGAAGTTCTGCAGAGCATGAGAACAGATACAGATTTAAAAGGAAGAGCAGCAAAGAGAAGGGAAACAACCATGGATTACAGTAAGGCACACATTACAGTATTGTTTTATGTTAAAAAATCTGAGGGTTTAATGTCACTTTAAATAATTCATGTTTTTTTGTATCTACATATAATGAGGCCTCTGACCCCCTCCCTCCTTCTTGCATTTTAACCACATATGCAAAAGAGAGCAGCAATGTGTAAAAGGCCATCTGACTTTTGTCCTAGAGTGTAATTTTGCAACTAAAAATGCTGATGAAAGTATCTTGTGACTGACCCCCTCCTCCTTGTCAGAAGACTGTGACAATAGTAGTCACAAGCTGTGACCACAGTTGATAACGGATATGAACCATATTTAGTAGAATTGCAAATGCTGCTTGCTGATTGGCTTAGAGCTGTAAAGGAAATATGTGTATTAGAAATATGTAATGTGACGTAATTGTTGTTATATATATGTAGTGACCGCCTTTAAAGGGCCACTCAGGAATTGGAGACGGTAGTCACCTGAGTCCTCTGCAGAGAATAAAGAAGATTTGTATTCCTGAAGTCTGTGTCCGGAGTCCATTGCTGGTTTCCAGAAGCTGTTTCCCGCTACAACAATACGGGCATGTACACAAATTCCAAGCTGCTATTGCAACCATGTGTTTGTTTACTTTACTTCAGCCGGCAGACTGCTTTTTTATAGCAGTGATTTGGGCAGCTGTAATGCACCAGTAATGATCCAACCCCCTCCCCCTGCCGAACCCTTCCCGGCCATGTGTCCTTGTCTTACCGATCCCTCGTGGGTGCCCAGAACCCCTATGGTGGATGTCAAGATGGAGAGCAGCAGGAGATCATTGGATATCTGTTCACTTCTCACTGGGAATAAAAGAGAGGTAATATCCTATATTTTACTCTCACTTCCTGTTATGTCTACAGTACAAGAACTAAAGAGATCTCCCCAACTGGACACAGATGGTAAAAAACCTGACATTTCTTACTCCATCCAAAATTAAAAAAAAAAAAAAAGGTTCTGATTAGGGATGTCCAGAAAGGCATGGAGCACAAGGAAGAAAGGGAATTGTGCGGATAGACAGCATGACAGGGGGAGAAGGGGAGACAAGCATATGAAGGGTTAAAAGTAAAGGAAAAAGGGAATATGGAGGGAGGGGTTGCTTACCTGATTGGAGATTAGTGAGAGAGGGTGGGATTTCCGAGGGGTGGGGATCCTGGGAGTGGAGGGGAAGAGTCCAGTTTGCAGAAAATCGCAGCAGGAGAAGTTTTGTTTGTTTGGGTTTTAGTTTTTTTCTTCCCTTTTCATTGTTAAATTGGTTTGGTGTTGCTTTGTTTTTGCCTAGGTTCCGGTTGGCTCGTCACGGGAGTCTTGGGCGGTTTGGGGTCCTTGAAGATGGTAGGGATGCCGTAATTTATGGAGAATGGTGTGGGGACCCATCATAAATGTGGGTGTCCTTTTAAGTGGTGGTCAAGTGTTGAGCACCTAGTTTTGGGCTGGAAGTGTCTACGGTTAACAGATAGATGTCCCCGAGGCGGTGGTGTTGCTGCTGGGGGCCAATTACTAGTTATGTGGAAGCCGTAGACACAGTTGTTATTAGAAATGTGCAGCAGCAAAAAGGGGGGGCGGCATTTGGGTGCCCCCATATTTAAAGGGGTACCCCGATGCAAATAAGCCCTCTTGCCCGCAGACCCCCACAACCAAAGGGTCAGGGTTGTGGGGAAGAGGCCCTTGCCTTGCCCCTCCCAATGCCGAGGGCACATGGCCTGGTAAGGAGCCCCCCCCCTCTTTCCTGCCCTGCTGGGCCAGTAAAGGGTCTGGTAGGACTGTTAGGGGGGACCCCACGTTTTTTCCCCCCATTTTTGGGGGCTGGGGTTCCCCCTTAAAATTCCTACCAGATCTAAAGAGTCTGGTAGGGATTTTAAGGGGGAGCCCCACACACTTTTTTTGTGTTTTATTTTGGGGGGTCCCTCCTAACATCCCTAGCAGACCTAAAGGGTCTGGTATGTATTGGGGGGGAACTTCACGCTTTTTTTTTTTCATCTTCTGCAATCTAAAAAAAAAAAAAAATTAAAAATTTTTTTATTCCTAATGTCATTTTGCTGCAACGAAATTCCGTCCAAAAACAAAATTTTGACCAGACTACCGCTAACAAATTTCAAGAAATCGGGAATTCGGATTCGTCTGCATTCATTTTAGCTGTAATTCGGATACATCCGAATCTCAGAATTTCCGAAATTTCGTCCGAATTTAGTTTCGAAACGAATCGCACATGTCTAGTTGTTATGGGGCGGGGTTTTCCCTTGTTGCTACATGTGCCTTCAGGGTACAAAAAATGTTTAGACGAGGTTATGTTTTGTATTCAGATAACATATTGGTTTATTTTTGTATTGAAGTTTTTGTATTTAATAAAAGAAAACAAGTGGCTGCTGTGGCCTTTTGAACTCCATACGGTCTGGCGTGGTTTTATTGTGGAAAATGGGGGGAGTCCGGTGAGGGAATAGGTCACAGGGGGCGGAATGGAGAATGGTGGAGAAGGGGTATCCCTCTGACGTACCCTTGTCAAGACACCGATACCGGGCATTTTCATGAGTACTTGTGAAAAGGCCCCGATACATCGCGCCGATGCTGGCGCTTTACATTTTTAAATAGGTTTGGGCTGCTTGTACAAGTGATCCGCATGTCCCTTAAAGGGACAGGTGACAAAATGTCACCTGTCCCTTTAAGAAAAAGTATCAGTAATTGGTATTGGCAAGTACCTGAGGGAAAGTACTTTTACTTGTACTTGGTTTTGAAAAACATGGTATCGGAACATCCCGAGTTTTGATACATCTCCCTCCCATAAACAAACAAAATGTACCTAAGTGAAACCTTCCCTTTTCATTGGGTAACCAATTCCATAAAATATATAGGGGTCATTATCGTCAATGGCATTTCCAAACTATATGCCCCTAGCTTTCTTCCCTTACTAAAATCTGAACAACAATGTCTGACATTCTGGCCCCATTTCCTGAACCTATGCTAGATAGTGGCCATCTACCCCTTCATTTAGAGACCTAACCCATTTTGAGGCCCTTTGTATTCATATAGTGGACACCTCACATATCATATCTCAGCTCTATAAGATACTCTTTCTGCATGTGTTTCTTACACCTCGATATAATACTAGATTGGGAAGGAGAGGACCCTTTCTGAGTCCGGCTTGAACTGAGCCTTTCTGCTGATGCACTCCACAAGTATTGTCATCACCAGTCAGGAATTAAACTTAAAAATTTTAACTAGATGATATAATTGCCCCTTTACCTTACACCCTCTGTCTCTGACCAATGCTGAAGGTGCGATACTGAAGCAAGGACCATGTTACATATCTGGTGGTCTGCCGTCTCATTCGTCTGTTTTGGACACCTATCTTCCAAGTCTACCAACAAGTCACAGGCTCACCATTATCTCTGACCCAAAAGATTTGCCTCCTATCTATAATACCAGGATCCATGGTTGCACTGCGGAGGCATCCTAAGATCTTTTTTACTGGCATTGAGAACCCTGTTTCCAAGATATTGGAGATCCCAAACTTTTCCACCACTTGCAGAGTGGATTGTAGAACGTAATGAGGTTATGAGAATGGAGGAGCTCATTGCTCTCCTCCAACACACTTATGAACATTGTATGACAGTTTGGGGCACCTGGATCCATAACCTACACTATGGACACCTTCGAACATATCTCAGATAGTGATAATTACTTAATTTTCATTACAAAATAGTGGCATCATGGTGGGAAGAAATCCCCCAGGTGGAGGTCACTTTCCTATCCTATCTCTCCTCCCCTGCCCCTTCCCCCAGCTCTATGTACCCTAACTTCCCTCTGTACTTTCTTTTTTCCCCCTTTCCACAGTCAGGCCTTAAACATGTCACCTTACTCAAACAAGTCATACAATGTACAACCAAATGCTTATCCTGCTCCCTGTATGAGCTATATGAAAGAATGCACTTTCTACTGTTTGATGTATTCTGTGTAACACCAATGCAGTAGTTCAGTGTAATGGAACTCATACATGCTGTGTGTTCTTTTTTTCAGTCTGTATCTGGTAAAATGATAAAAAAAAACTTAATACAAATTACTATAAAAAAATGTTTTGGCTTTAGATATGCTTTATTTCCTCCTACATCAATGCCTATTTGTGGCAAACTGGTCAACTGGAATGTTTTAATATACAGTATATGATATGCAATCAGTACACGTAATCTGTCATTAGTAAAAGATTGGCAAATAACAAAGAGTCAGGGTCATAGCACACATATCACTGACACTTTTGCATGTGGATAGTGTTATATAGTGATTAGGGAAATCTACAGTGATGTGGTTATTTTTCATGTAAATATTGTTTTTACTGTTTGCAAATGCATGTCATTATATACTCACCTCGTAGAAACAAGCAAAAAATCTGCAATGTGAGTCTTCTATAGTCCAGGTGTAGGGCAGTATCCGAAGGAAGACTGTGATCATTTGGGGTCTATTTCATTTTTATTTTTTTTAGTGAATTACATTTTTTTATATGGATGGAAGGGTTAAAACCCCATGGCAGCACTTTTTGATCAGAGCGTTTTTGTTGTTGTTGTTGCCGCCTTTGTCTTTGGGGAGATGTCATTAGCCCTCACCAGGACAGGTTTCCCCATTGGAAGATTTCCCTTTACCTTTCTAATGACAAAATGTAAAATATTTACATTTCTTATTTCTTTCTGCCTGTGGCAATGGTCTGATAGACCTCTAATAGAGAGGGTGATTTCCCATAATGGGGGCACAGACAACAATAACATTTTGATGGGTGTTAATCACTCCGAAGACATGCAGGAAGGTTAATTGGCTCCTGTATAAATTGGCCCTCGTATGTGCAATATGCATGTGAGATAGGGACCTTAGACTGTTAGCTCCTTGAGGGCAGGGACTGATGTGAATGTGCACTGTGTAAAGCGCTGCGTAAATTGTCGGCACTGTATAAATACCAATAATAATAACAAAAATAATAATCTTTCCCTGCTCTGAAAATAGTGTTGGCTTTAATACTAATCTTTAGCCTTCCCTTTAGTCTTGCACTGTTGTACAGGTTCCTCTCCTGTACTGAAATTGCTTACTCTGATTTTACTATTCACAGCAGGATCAACTCTCTGCGAACACTTAGGACTAGGGATGTTCAGATACCAAGTACCAAGACAAGACTAGAAAAAATTGAAAAGTTAGGAGGCAGATGTCATTTATAAGAACCATACGGAGCTCCTGGGATTTGTACATCTCAGTTTTAATGTATGATTTGTTTTATATAAATATGAATAAAGGGATGCACCGATACCATTTTTTCAAGTACAAGTACTGATACTTGTCCAAGTACTCACAGATACAAGTACTGATACATTTTTGTTTATTGTCATGTGACAGTTTTTGTAAAACAATACAGACTAGACATGTGCACTAGCAAAAAATTTGTTTAGTTTCGTTTTGATTCGGATTTTGCTTTATTTTGTTTTTCGGAATTCGGGTCGGGCAGTCAATTCGTTTCGGAATTCGGACGAAATTCGTTAGCGGAAATCCTTACGAACATTTGTTTTGTTTCGTTCGTTCGTTGCAGCAAAGAGACATTTAAGAGGGAAAAAAAGTTTTTTGTTCTCAAATGTCACTTTGCTGCAACAAAATTTCGTCCAAAAAACGAAAGTTCGTCCAAAAAAAACGAATCGGAAATTCGGAATCGGAAATTCGGATTCGTTTGCATTCGTTATATCTGTCATTCGGAATTCGGATACATCCGAATTTCCGAAATTTCATCCGAATTTCGATTCGGAACGAAACGAATCGCACATGTCTAATACAGAATAATTATTTCAGGACAGTGATGGAGCACCAGAGCCAGGTACCAGATGCAACCACTGCAACCCTGGTAGTTCTCGTGAAAATGACAAGTATTGGCACAGGTATCTGAACTGGTATCTGGACATCCCTACTTAGGACACTGCTTCTTCATCATTTGGTGCCACCATCTTGTTTTTGGCATCACTCTCCCTCAGTGTGTGTTCTTTCTATGGAGAATATGCCTGCATTCAGCCTCTGTGCTATAAGGTACATGCTTGCCCCATCAAGAGATAAAACCTGGTGTTTTAATGAGCAGAGTGGGGAGGTCTGTCAGCATTGGGAGGTGGATGGCTTTGACACACCAGGAAGTGTTGGATTTCGCAAGTGCAAGGAGCACCTGTAAAGCTGGTCATACACAGTATTTCGTTTTGTTCATTTGAAATTGTTCGTCAAAGATTCAGTCATTAAGTCAATTCATTGTGTTTGAAAGCCCTTCAAAATGTAATCCAGACCTGCTACTTGAATAGAATCTCAGATATTATATTAAACAGGTTTCTTTTGTGTCTGGCACCTGTGCATTACAGCAGGGCTCAAAATTTCAAATCGCCCCCTCGCAATTGGCGAGTGAAAATTGCGTGGGGGCGAGTGGAAATCCAGGGGGGGGGGTACTTCCGCCGCTTCACTGATTTTTTCCCCAAATGAAAATCACATTCATGGTGAGAATTCCATTCGTTCAGATAAGAAACGAGAAACTATTTCAATCCTGCTCATTGGATTTTTCTTGTCACTATAGTTAAAAATGAAGGCCGATTAGACTTCACTAACCATTAGAAAATTGAACCCTATAGTTCCAAAAACAAAAATGTTCAACCCATATTTTACTCGTGTATAGCTAGCTTAAAGTAGTATTATTATTTTGTTTTTAATAATGAATCCAGCTCAAACAAATATACATCCTGCTGCAATGTATTTCTTTACATTTTTGCATGAAAACTTACAGTCATCATGTTTGCAAACAGCTCCAACTCTCTCAGCTCAGCTTTCCTGAACTTCCTTTCCTGCACAAGATCACAAGAGGGGAGAGGAGTCTCCGGCAACTGTTCATCTACTAGCATAAAGAAGGGAGAAGGAGAGGGAAACAGGGGAAAGTCTTGCCTTGCTGTGCCTGTGTGTTTTTGGAGACACACGCAGCTTGTTAGCACACACAAGAGTGGCTACCTAGGACCCTGCAAGGGATAGGAGCCACCCTAAAACAATTTATCAGGGCCAGTACTCAGGAGACCAGCTTATTCTGCAGGAAGCTAAAACTTTTAAACATCAAGGAGCAGCATCCATGGTAAGTGATTTCATCAGCATTTGAAATAACTTCAAAACTTTGTCACTTTATTATCACTTTAAGCTCATTATGAACAGCAACGATTGTACTGTGTGCCAGGTCCAAGTAAATCTAAAGAATTCAATATAAAGAATGAACTGCGCCAATAAGCAAGCTAACAGCTACAAGGCACTGGAATGTACACCCAGTGTGAGTGTAACAAAAGTATTGCGACGCCTGCCTTTACACGCACATGAACTTTAATGTTTTAGTCCGTAGGGTTCAATGTTGAGTTGGCCCGCCCTTTGCAGCTATAACAGCTCTGGGAAGGCTGTCCACAAGACTTAGGAGTGTGTCTATGGGAATGTTTGACCATTCTTCCAGAAGCGCATTTGTGAGGTCAGGTACTGATGTTGGACAAGAAGGCCGGGCTCGCAGTCTCGGCTCTAATTCACCTCAAAGTTGTTCTATGGGGTTGAGGTCAGGACTCTGTGTGGCCAGTCAAGGTCCTCCACCCCAAACTGGCTCATTCATGTCTGTATGGACCTTGCTTTGTGCACTTGTGTGCAGTCATGGTGGAACAGGAAGGGGCCATCCCCAAACTGTTCCCACAAAGTTAGGAGCTTAAAATTGTCCAAAATGTCTTGGTATGCTGATGCTTCAAGAGTTCCCTTCAATGGAACTAAGGGGCCAAGCCCAACCCCTGAAGAAAAACCCCACACCATAATCCCCTCTCCCCTAAACTTTATACTTGGCACAATGTAGTCAGGCAAGTTCCGTTCTCCTGGCAACCACCAAACCCAGACACGTCCATTGGATTGCCAGACAGAGAAGCGTGATTCGTCACTCCAGAGAACACGTCTCCACTTCTTTAGAGTCCAGTGGCGGCGTGCTTTACACCACTGCATCCCACGCTTCACATTGCACTTGGTGATGTAAGTCTTGGATGCAGCTGCTCTGCCATGGAAACACATTCCATGAAGCTCTCTATGCACTGTTGTTCTGTTGTTGTGCAATTCTGAAGGCCACACAAAGTTTGGAGGTCTGTAGCTATTGACTCTGCAGACAGTTGGCGACTTCTGTGCACTGTGCGCTTCAGCATGCGCTGACCCCGGTCCATCATTTTAAGTGGCCTACCACTTTGTGGCTGAGTTGCTGTTGTTCCCAGTTGCTTCTACTTTGTTATAATATCACTAACAGGTGACCGTGGGATATTTAGTAGCAAGGAAATTTAACTAAGAAAAAGACTGGATAGGAAGCGCTACAGCCCTATTTGGTATTCATATAAACACAAGTATATAGAACACAGTTGGGTGTGATGACCAACAAGTGGATTAAAAAAAGGGAAATGGAAGGAATGACTCACTATTTGCTGATTCGTTGCTGGTTAATAGAAGAGGCGTTGCCCTGTCCAGTATTGTCTCCATCTGGGGCTGGTGCAGATTAAAATATATCTATATATAGAGAAGTGCCAGATCTCAGCTGGCCAGGCTGAGCCTGACGGCTCTAGTGAGAGTCAGGCGGGGGAAGCCGCTGAGTCTCTGCAGCCGCGACTGACTGGATCTTGCTGGCAGTGTGATGGCAGTGTGACGTCAGTGAGGGGTTGGGAGAGAGCCGTCCAATGGCTACACATTTCGAGGTCGGTGCCTCCTTCTCAAGCTGGAGTGGAAAGTTAAGGAAAGGAAATTTAACTGAACATCTGAATGCAATGATTTGGAGGGGTGTCCCAATACTTTTGGTAATATAGTGTGTATGTATACAGTAAGAACGCTTTACACATCAGCTGGCAACACCATTTTTGCAATTTTTACCATTGTTTTGATTTTTCTATTGCTGCGTTGCTAGTGTTTATAAAGAAAAAACCTTTTTGCGAAATGGTAAAAAAATGAAGGAAAGCAAAACTCCAGCAGGAAGTAAGAAATAAATGCAGCTTTGTTTTGTTTAACCCCCTTAAGGACAAAGGCCTTTTTTCCTGTTTTTTGTTTATATTTTTTAATCCACATTTTAGGCCGGAATATTACTTTAAACCCCCGAACATTATATATTTTCTGAAAGCCGAGACCATGGAGAATAAAATGGTGGCAGTTGCAAATTTTTATGTTGCACCACATTAATGTAACTTATTATCAAACCCAAAAATGTAATGAAGAATGCACTTAAGTTAAATTTAGTGCCCCAAAACACAATATAAAACCTATTATTTTAATAAAATATAAAAGATGAGGTTATGTCAAGTGAATATATACCCAACATGCCCAGGTAAAAATTGTGTGCATCCGTGAAAGTGCAACAAAATTCACTACCCCAAAAAGTCCATAGACGACGCTTTAAAAGCCCCTACAGGTCATCACTTTAGAGATGCGTGTAAATATTGGCCCTAGCATTATCATTCTGGCGTGAGCGGCGGTACCCAACATTTTCCGAGTGATCGTCGCTTTCGTATGTAGGCGCACCCGACGTGTGTTTACATGTAGACGCACGTGCTCGCAGGGATGAGGACTTAAAAAAAAATTTACATTATTTTTACATTTATTTTATTTAATATTATGTTTTAAATTTTTAAAATTTAACTTTACTTTAATTGCTATCGCATAGAAGGGCTTACAAGCCCCCCATGTGATAGCATATTAGCAGTGACAGGTCCTCTTTAAGGTGTTACAGGGGGTCCAAAAGACCCCTAGTATCGCCTTTACACTTCAGGTCACAGATAGCACTTCAATAGCTTATTGCTGGGCTTCAGGAGCCGAGCAATGACAGCTCAGGGACCGGAAGTGATGTAATCTGCATCGCTCCCGGTCCTACAGTGCGGGGAGGAGTTCTGTGAACGGATTTTCACTGATCTCCTCTTCAGCCTGCCATCGGCACCCGAAATGCCGGTCCCGGGCCCGCAGGAGGGGCAGCGGAGCCCGGGAAGCACGCCGGGGGTGACGGGTGGGGGTAAAAGGGGCAGCCACTTTACCAGCCCTTAGAAGCGATCTGGCAACAGCTGAAAGATGAATGTCACCAGCACACAACCAGTATTGCAGTCCAAAGAGTTTGACCCTGCCAGATCTACAAATATTAACAGCCGCCGGGAATCTGTTTAACCCCTTGAGGACCCATGACGGAATTATACCATCATGGGTCCTCAAGGGGTTAATACGTCATAAAATGTATTTATTTAGTTTTTGCACGTGATGTGGATGCAGCCTCTTTTATTCCACTGAACAGCAGAACCCAGTGAGATAAGCACAACAAGGATCTGGTCAGCTGTGCTACAATACTCATGTGCTAAAAGGTGGAGAGAGCAGAGTGACAGGGATATGAGCTCATCAGTCTGCTGCTTCTCCTTTCATTGTCCAGTCAGAGGCTGGAGGGAAGGACAAGACCAATAAAAATTACTTAACTGCAACAGAGGAAAAATCTGGTCTCCTGGCCTGACTCAGCAAGGCTGTGCTGTGTGGCAGGATTGGGCAGCTGGATAAACAGAAATACAAATAAAACAGCTCCCACTAATGTATTTCATTTGTGTGTTTAGCTGTTTGCCTGGAGTTCAGCCTGAGCATATATGAAAACAGAAGTTGCCTGCACTGAAAACAGCATGCTGAAACAATCAGGAGATCTGGCCGATACCTATTGTAACCAGATAATAACTTTAGGGGTACACTGTACACCAGAGGCGTAACTAAAAACTTCAGGGTCCCGATGCAAGAACCCACGAAGGGCCCCCCACTACCTGCCTCGGTGGTTAGTAGACCATCTTCTTACTTTCCGGGCCCCCCCAAGTGGCGGTTTCCCAGGGCCCGGTCCTACATGATCTCATTAGTTCCGCTAGTGGTAGTGAAAGGTGCCTCCTTGTGTGTGACAAGTACATCTATAGCAGCCCAACACTGCTTAGCTGGTATAACCTATATCAGCCGAGCAGTGTGGAGCTGCAATAAATTAATTTTCCACACGCAAGGTGGCAACTTCCTTTACTTCAACACCATCTCAAAATGTTTGATGTCACACCCTCACACAGCCCAGGCTCCTCTCCTCAGCATGTCAGTACCAAATCCTTCCTTGACATCAGTGGCTGCGTTCTCCTTTCC
>NW_017307502.1:257204-259042 GCF_000935625.1 Nanorana parkeri
AGAGAGCGGGCTGCTAGATAGCCCTCCCCATCCATCTAACATGCCATAGGAGTCCCTTGATGCCTCAGCGGTTACCGTGACAGGTCAGGGGGGCCAGACCCTCTCCTTTCTTTCCGAGCCCCCCCCTCCCCCCCCAAGCGTTGGAACGTGAGGGCCTGGTCGCTCTGCAGCGACTGCTGTGACCCTGGTAGTTCTGCCAGTGCTGTACACCCTAATAAATTACCAAAATACATTGAATGTTCTCCCTATATCTTGTTCCTATTCCCTTCAGTCACTCCTCAACCCCTATTGGCAGCTCTTTATGACAGCAGAAATGTAGCCAGTGCTGTGTAAAATGAGGCTCCTGAACAGTGTTCGGAAGCATCATTGGGAAATTTGATTCAACATACCATTAATCAGGATATTGATATCACGAAAATCAACCTTAACAAGTACGTTTTCTATTTAAAATTTGTACCTATATTTTACTTAGTTAAATCTAATTAGCCCTAAAACTTTTATTAAACCTTGCAGTGGGGCTACCCCTGCAAGTGTTAGCTGCTTGTTTTTGTCTAGGTGAGACAAAAACGAGCAGTTAATCCTTGCAGTGCTGGGGTAGCCCCACTGCGAGGGTTAAACAAAGTTTTGTACGGAATTCTTCTCTAAACTTACTCTTTCACTACAATATCAAAAAAGTAAAGTTCTATTTTTGCGGTCAAATTTATATTTATATATATTTATATTTGATACATATTCCCATTCACATAGCATAACTTAACAAAATAAATAAATAAAACATGCTGCTGAAATTTTTAAGTACTTTTTACTTGCTTCACCCCTTCGTGACTGACGACGTACAGTGTACATCGCCAGCATCGGGGCTGTTTAAACAGACTCTCGGCGGCTATTGCCGCCGGGAGTCTGTTTAAACTTGTAAAGCCGACTGTCGGCTTTACAACAAAAGCGATTCTGGCGACTTACCTGTTGCCGGATTGCTTCTGTGTCCCCCCCCGGAAACACCGCCGCCGTGCTTCCCGGGCTCCGTTGCCCCTTGCCCCCTTTCTCCTTGGTGTCCGCGGGGAGCTGGGGAGGAGGTCGACGAACTTCCGTTCATCGATTCCCCTCCCCGTTCTGTGGGACCGGGAGCGATGCAGATTGCTACAGCCCAGCTATAAGCTATTGAAGTGTGATCTGCACTTCAAGAGCTTATTTCCAGTGTAAAGGTGACACTGGGGGTCTTTTGGACCCCCAGCATCACCTGAAAGAGTACCTGTCACCACCATCTGCTATCACATGGGGGTCTTGTAAGCCCCCTTATGTGAAGCAAAGTAAAAAAAAAAGTTTTTTAAATTAAAATTAAAATAAATCTAATAATAATAAAACAAATTAAAAGTCCCACGCCCCCGTGAGCACGCGCGTCGCCGCGTAAACACGCGTCGGATGCTATCACATGGGGGTCTTGTAAGCCCCCTTATGTGAGTCAAAGTAAAAAAAAAAGTTTTTTAAATTAAAATTAAAATAAATCTAATAATAATAAAACAAATTAAAAGTCCCACGCCCCCGTGAGCACGCGCGTCGCCGCGTAAACACGCGTCGGGTGCCCCTACGTATGAAAACGACGAACGCGATACACATGTTGGGACCTGGGCATGTTGGGTATCGTTTTACTCATTGTAACCTCATCTTTTATATTTCATTAAAAAAATTGGTATTTTGCTGTGTTTTGAGGCATTTAATTACATTTTTCACTAAATGTTGGGGTTTAATAAGGAGTTGCGCTAATATTGCGCAACGTAAACATTTGCAACTACCACCATTTTATTCTATAGGGTCTTGGCATTCAGAAAATATATAATGTT
>NW_017307502.1:259181-259780 GCF_000935625.1 Nanorana parkeri
GGGGAGGTATGTTTCCTCTAATTCCCCCCGCCTGTACTGTGCTGGCAGATCTCATTTTCCTTTGTAAACTAGATTTGAACACAGTCTGTCCTAACAAAGGGTTAAAGGCATTGTATGTTAATAAAGGGAAGCTCAGTCTAAACATCTTGTCTCACTTTCAAACTGCTCAGAGTAGCCTGGAACCTGCACAAAGGTCTTCACGAAAGAAACATATAAAAGGTAAGAAATATGACTAGGAACATATAACAAACATAGTAGTTTTCTCAAATTTGACTGCAAAAGTGGAACTACACTTTAGAAAAGACATACCTGTAAAAGGAGAAATTATATACTTACTTTTTTGGTGGACTGAGTATTGAAACACCGCCACAATGCTGCTCCCTGTGTACTGCAATTATTTTACCCTTAAAGCGGGTAAAATACCTGCTCCCCAACTGTACACAGCGGTTCCTCTTACCGACCTGTACATCCTTAGTGAAGTACAAGCTAGCAGGAGGAACCATATCATGTGGCGGGGGAGCCAGTATTATATATACCTAGTATTATGGAATATCTGCAGTAGCTGAGGTTTCGCACAGCTCAGAATTGTTTTTTTTTTT